>NW_022148060.1:0-58795 GCF_901933205.1 Camarhynchus parvulus
AGTACAAAGCTCTCAAGGGACTAGTTAACGCAGATAATTGGGGCCATGATTGCACAAACCTCTCCCAGAGTCTGTATCAAAAGGGAAACACCAGGTACCTTAAAATAACTGAAATAGTACTTGGAAGCATTAATGAGCCCCACTGAGTGTTGTTACTGACAAAGCCTCTCCAGGGACTAATTACAGCAGATAATTGGAGGCCATGATTGCACAAAGCTCTCAGAGACTGCAAGGCAAAAGCCAAAGCCAAAGTCCTTTGACAAACCTGCAGTCCCTGGGAGCATTCAGGAGCCCCCAGGGCCATTGCTGAGCAAGGCTCCCCAGGGACTCCTTCCAGCAGATCCTTGAGGCCTCTGGGATGTGGGCTGGGGGGGGATGCTGAGGGCAGGACAAGGGGCTGACAGTGCCCAGCCTGGCTGGGGCTGTGCCAGGAGGCCCCAGGGCCTCAGGACAAGGTGTCTCCTCCCAGCCCTTGGTGGCACAGACCCTGCTGTGCCCCAGGGCACCAAGACTTGGCTTCTCTGTGTCCCCACCTGTCATCACTGCCTCCAGTTCTCTGCCCTGCCTGGGGCCTGGGGACACTTTCTCAGTCGTGTCCCTCAGTGGGACCCATTAAAACTTCAAGAAACTTTGGAGTTGGATTCTGCCTTGGAGTTCTGGAGAGGTTTCTTCAGCTCCCTCTCAGGGACTGATGTTCCGGGCCTGAGCACAAAGCCCCAGAGGCTCATGAAAGTCCTGGTGCTGTGTCTGTGCTGCTGAGCTGGGCCGGGCTCCTGGCCCAGAGGCAGCTCCTGGTACAAGCAGCGCTGCAGAGAGACAGATTTCGCTGAGGAGCAGCTCTTGTGCACAGCCCAGCAGGGCTGGGGCACTGCCTGCAGCCAGCCCGGGCACAGCACAGAGGCACAGAGAGCTTCAGTCAGGCAGGGCTGGGAAGGGGCTGAGAAGTGCCTGGGGCACAATCACTGCCAGCCCTTGGCACAGGAACCTCTGGCTGCAGGACAATGCAGCTGCAGCTCCTGCAGTGATCTCCTAAAGCTGCAACATCCCAATGCCTGCAGACCCTGTGAGTACAACTCTGGGTATTTCTGGTGCAGGGGAGGTGAAATGCTCATGAAGCTCTAAAGTACTGAGGGGTTCTGATCAGTCACAGAATCTTTCCAAGACAAGGATTTTGATAAAAATGAGACAATTTCCAAAGAGTTTGTGTTCAGTTTCCTACTACTGGAGAATGGCAGGGGAGGGGGGATAAATATTAAAGGATGATTATGAATTATTAGTCATGAATTTTGACAAGTGGTGCCTGAGTCAACCAAACTGTTCCTTTTAGTGACCAGCAGGTTCACAGGAGATCCCTAATGTGCCTTGAGCCACTCTGCCCATGGACAGCACCAGCATCACCTTTGCTGGAGCCATCAGGCTCAGTCTGAGCTGTCCTTTCTTTCTCCAAGCTGCAAACAGAACCTGCCCCCAGCCAGTGCCCTGCAAACAGGCAGGGTTCTGTCAGGCCAAGGAGAGTGCACAGAGATTTGGGGTCTGTGAGTGCTGGCACGGAGAGATCAGGCACAGGGAAACACCTGCAGGAGGAAAATCTCCAGGAAGCAGAGAGAAGATCAGGCAAGGAGACAAAACAAAACCCAGCAATGCTGTGGCAGGGAGAGTTGAGAGATGTCCACAGGATCCCCTGCAGTGCAGCCCCTCCCTCTGAACAAGCCCCCTCCCTCCTGTGCCCCAGCCAAGCCTCTGCCCTCAGGGCCGGGGCCCCAAGGCGTGCAGCCCCTCCTGTGCAGGCAGAGCTGCAGCAGAGCCGTGGGGCAGCTCTGCAGCCCCGGGCCCCGTTCCCTCTGCAGAGCACAGGGCTGGGAGCAGCTGCCCGGCCCTGGGGGCTCTGGCAGGGGGCACAGCTGGCTCAGGGTGACGCTGTCCCCAGTGCCCGGCTCTGGGCAATGCTGTCAGTGCAGCCAGGGAAGGAGCTGCATCTCCCTGAATCCAATGCCATCACAGGGACACTTGGGAGTCTCCCTGAGATTTCAGTCCAAGCTGGGAGCTTCAATCCAGGGTGCAAACCTGTCCTAGGGCATGTCTGAGTTATGAGATTGATGGGGGAAAGGCAGAGGTGTTCTGACACTGAAAATGCTGCTGGGTTGGTGAAATGAGCAATGTGAGTCCTTGGCTACAAATGTGGAGCTGGGCTGTGGTGGATCCATCTGCTCTCAGCAGTACCTGGTGACATTTTAGGGGAAGCCTGGGAAGGTGATCACCCTCCACCTGAGAAAGGTTAAAGTCCAGAGAAACTCTGAACAGGTCAGAATGACAGACCAGCTCCCCTCAGTCTCCACTCATCACTCTGCCTCACAGAACTTGCTCTGTTGTCCCAGAGTGCAGCAGAAATGATGAGGGTGTCTGATATTGAAGAATACCAAGAGAGATATGGGGGGAGGTTAAAAAGAAAACCTCAGAATTTGAAAACACTAAAGACTGTGTCTGTGTGTTCTGGGGAGGGTGTATGGGAAATGGCTTTGATTTTGGTTACAGGTATCTCCTCTAACTCTTCACTGTCCTTTCTCCATGAACAGGTCCCCATGTGCAGCCCCAGCAAATGTCCAACAGCAGCTCCATCAGGCACTTCCTCCTGCTGGCATTGGCAGACACGCGGCAGCTGCAGCTCCTGCACTTCTGCCTCTTGCTGGGCATCTCCCTGGCTGCCCTCCTGGGCAACGGCCTCATCATCAGCGCCGTAGCCTGCGGCCACCACCTGCACACGCCCATGTTCTTCTTCCTGCTCAACCTGGCCCTCAGCGACCTGGGCTCCATCTGCACCACTGTGCCCAAAGCCATGCACAATTCCCTCTGGGACACCAGGAACATCTCCTACACAGGATGTGCTGCTCAGCTCTTTTTCTTTCTGTTCTTTATCACAGCAGAGTATTTCCCTCCTGACCATCATGTGCTACGACCGCTACGTGTCCATCTGCAAACCCCTGCACTACGGGACCCTCCTGGGCAGCAGAGCTTGTGCCCACATGGCAGCAGCTGCCTGGGCCAGTGCCTTTCTCAATGCTCTCATGCACACGGCCAATACATTTTCCCTGCCCCTGTGCCATGGCAATGCCCTGGGCCAGTTCTTCTGTGAAATCCCACAGATCCTCAAGCTCTCCTGCTCACAAATCCAACACCTCAGGGAATTTGGGCTCATTGCAGTTAGTGCCTGTTTTGGTATTTGGCTGTTTTGTGTTCATTGTTTTCTCCTATGTGCAGATCTTCAGGGCTGTGCTGAGGATCCCCTCTGAGCAGGGACGGCACAAAGCCTTTTCCACCTGCCTCCCTCACCTGGCTGTGCTCTCCCTGTTTGTCAGCACTGGCATATTTGCTTAGCTGAAGCCCCCCTCCATGTCCTCCCCATCCCTGGATCTGGCCCTGTCAGTTCTGTACTCGGTGGTGCCTCCAGCCCTGAACCCCCTCATCTACAGCCTGAGGAACCAGGAGCTCAAGGCTGCAGTGTGGAGACTGATGACTGGATGCTTTCAGAAACATTAAACTGCTGGCCAATTTCTGAAAATCACTTGTAAATAAAAGTTATCTTTGATACTTCTTGTTGGTTTCATTTTGGGCGTTCTTTTTTTTTGTTTTACTTTTTTAATATTGTCCACAAAAATAAATGTCATTGTTTGTGCCATTTCTCATTTTGTTTCTCTCCACCTTCCCTGTGGCCACAGACTGTGTCAATGGGGGGGCTGCGCTCTCATGGTGCCTTTAAAGGAACTAAAGGATGTCCCAGCAGAGTTTTCTGCAGAGATGCCCTTTTGTTGCCTTCTCTGGAGCTGCAGCAGCAATGTCTGTGTGCAGAGCTGGGGCAGATCAGGGCTGGCCCAGCAGCTGTGCCCAGCAGCAGCAGCAGCACTTGGTGTTGCCAGTGCTGCTGCCGTGGCCCTGCCCCGCTGCCCTGGTGGCCCTGGTGTTGCTGCAGGGCCTGAGTGCTCTCGGGGCCGGGCACAGCCCTGGGGGTGGCAGTGCCGGGGCTGCAGCAGGGACAGGCCATGGGCACTGCTGGGGCAGCGCTGACGCCTCAGGCCAGGCCCTGGGGGCTCCAGGCTCCTTGCCCAGGCTCTCTCAAGAACACGGCCAGGCCAATGCTCAGCACAGAAAACCCCCGTGAGCAGCCCCAGGCTGGCCGTGGGCAGGCTGGGGGCAAACAGCATGGCTGGGGCTCTGCAAGGGCCCTGGGGCAGACGGGAAGGAGCAGCAGAGCAGGGGCTGATCCATCCCCAGTGCGCTGCACAGCCCAGGGCAGCGTCCCAGAGCGTCCTGATGGAGCTGCCAACAACATCCCCCCTCTGCAGCCCTGGCCTCTCCCCCAGCTCACACAGGTGCCCCATCCTTGCAGGCACAGACACGGCAGCACTGGCTCAGCAGCCCCTGTTTGCATTGCACACAGCAGGGGGAGCACCCCCATGCTGTTGCTGTGGGGACATGAACCTGAGGGAGCACAAATGCCATCAGCCCCTGGGGCCAGCAAGGGCTGGGGGACACCAGGGAAACCACTCAGCTTTGTCCTGGCCTCTGCACTCAGCCAGAAAGTTTGTTCCCATCAGCTGGGAGTTTCCTGTGCCACTGCAGACGCTGTTGCTCAGAGCCAGGGCTGCCTGGCAGCCACCCCCAAACTGCCCTCAGCATTTCCTTGGCTTCACCTTTGCTTTCTTTACTCTTCCTGATACAAATTTCTTCCTCTTGCCCAGCCCTGTTCCCTGCCCTGCAAACAGCCCATCCCTGTTTGCCCTTTCCTCTCTGGCCCCACTCCCCATTGCAGTTCCTGACTTGGCCCCATGGGAACGTCCCTTGGGCAGCAGGATCATCCTACAAGTGCTGCAGGAATTGTCTGCAGGCTCCTGCAGTGCCTCCTGCTGCTCCCTTGCCAGAGGCAGCCCAGGCCAGGGGGCACATCTGGGCTGCTGTGTCTGGCTCTGGGGCTCCCTGTTCTGGGCAGTGAGGAGGAGCTGCAGAGGCTCTGCAGGACTGACAGGATGGGCTTTGGGGCTGGCAGGAGAAGCTGAGGGACCTGGGCTGCTGGAGCTGCTGAAGAGGAGGCCCAGGGCTCATCCTGCAACTGCTCCAAGGGTGGTTTCAGAGAATCCCAGAATCAGCAAGGTTGGAAAAGACCTTGGAGATCATCAAGTCCAACCTGTGCCCTGACACCACCTTGTCTCCCCTGAGCCTCCTCTTCTCCAGGATAAACAACCCCAGCTCCCTCAGCCACTCCTCACAGGACTTGTGTTCCAGACCCCTCCCCAGCCTTGTTGCCCTTCTCTGGACACGCTCCAGCCCCTCCATGTCCTTCCTAAATTGGGGGCCCAGAACTGGACACAGCACTCGAGGTGCTGCCCAAGCAGTGCTGAGCACAGGGGAAGAATCCCTGCCCTGCTCCTGCTGGCCACACCATTCCTGATCCAGGCCAGGAGCCATTGGCCTTCTTGGCCAGCTGGGCACACTGCTGGCTCATGTCCAGCCTGCTGTCCATCAGTCCCTGCAGGTCCCTTTCTGCCTGGCTGCTCTCCAGCCACTCTGGCACCTTGTTGAGGGAGGGAGGCAGGGAGGGAACGGGTCCAGATCCAATCCTTCCTGAAATGTGGTGTTTGCTGGCACTGCCAGTTCCCACATCTTGATATTTCCCTATTCTGGCACAGCCCAAGTGCAGCAATTTGCTGGCAAAGAAGCCAAAACCAGGCAAATACCTGGTGCCTACACCAACCTGATCTCGTGTTTGCTGACACCGCCAGTACCCAGATCCGGAATTTTTCAGATGCCTGCACAGCCTAATTCCAGCAATTTGCTGGCACAGAAAATTATCATCTGGCAATTTCTCAGTGCCAGCACAACCCAAATGCAGCAATTTTCTGGAAAAGAAATCCAGAACCTGGCAGCTTCCTGTGCTGCCACCAGCACCACCCAGATCTGGTGTTTGCTGGGCAAGTGCCCAGATCCAGAAATTTCCCAGGGCTGGCACAGCCCAAGTCCAGCAATTTGCTGGCACAGAAAGCCAAAATCCGGCCATTTCCTGATGCCAATACAGGTGCCCAGACCTGGTGTTTGCTGCCACTGCCAGTGCTCAGATCTGGATATTTCCCTGTTCTGGCAGAGCCAAGTCCAGCAATTTTCTGGCAAAGAAAGCCAAAATCTGGCAATTCCCTGCTCCCGTCATTGGCAATGCCAAGATCCGGTGTTTGCTGGCACCACCAGTGCCCAGATGCGGGAATTTCCCGGTGCCGGCACAGCCCGAGTCTGGTAATTTTCTGGCAAAGAAAGCCAAACCCTTGCAAATACCTGGTGCTGGCCCCACCCAGATCTGGTGTTTGCTGGCACTGCCAGTGCTCAGATCCAGCAGTTTCCCAGGGGCAGCACAGCCCAAGTCCAGCAGTTTGCTGGCACAGAAAGACAAAACCCGGCAATTTTCTGGTGATAGCACCGGCACCACCCAGATCTGCGGTTAGCTGGCACCGCCAGTGCCCAGATCTGGCAATTTCCCTGTGCCAGCACAACCCAAATGCAGCAATTGTCTGGCAAAGAAAGCCAAAACCCGGCACTGCCCAGATCTGGTGTGTTGGGGTTGGTTTAAAAGAAGAGGGAGACCTCGGCTTAAGGCCGTGGGAAAACTCTCTTTAGTTGGGGTCAGCAGGAGCTCCCGCCCATAATCCTCTTGTTCAGTTATGCAGATTGTTACTAGAAAGTTCTGAGTTCTCTTTGCTACCATTGGTTACTTTATACTGCAAAAATTGTAATATTCTTAATCCTTCCTTCCTCTTGGATCCTTCCAGCAGATCCCACCTTAACATCTCCCCATAAATAAATGTATAAATATCCCTGCTAGACCCTGGACCCAGGCTTGGTGCTGCATTCCAGCACCAAATGGACTTAGAAGAGACCGAGTGAGCCAACTACAACCCACAAAAAGGACTTTCTGAATTTGCCATCTCTTCAGCACTGTGAGAGGTTTTATTTAATATTATTCATTTTTCATGCTTGTGAATACTTTACTTGTTAAATAAACTGGGGTTTTTTCACTTTTCTCAAGGGAAGTCTTTTCCTGAACTAGTAGGGGGAGGGGCCGCTTGAACTTGCTTTCTAGACGGACCCCTTTTGGAGGTTTCCTCCCAAAATTTGCCCTAAGCCAGCACAAACAGTCATCATGAAAATTTCACCAGTGGCATAATTTCCTGGTGGCAAATCTCGTGACAGAAGCTTGACCTTGTTCTCCAGGAGAGATTCTTGGGAAGAGCAGACAGGAGAAGATTCCTGGAAAACTGAAACAGCTTTCCAGAAGGGAAATGAAAATGAAAGAAACAATCCAAGATGTTTTCCTCTATTTATTTCTATGCTCCCCTTTTCCATGTTGCACTACTTCTCCATCCCAGTAATTCCAGATGCACCTCACCTCTAAGATTGCTGACTTAGTGATTTTTAGACACTCGAAAATACCATGAGCCACACTCAGTTTTCCTTCCCCTGTTTTACTGGAAGGCAACACTGGAGATGTAAGTGCAGTGCTGGGGTCAGGTAGGAATCCTACACCAAGGGAAGGTGGCCCGACAGTGTTTGCCCCTCAGCAAGGACAATGCACAGCAGCAAGCGAGGGGATTGCTGTGCCAGTGTGCAGGAGTCAGGGCTCTGCATCTGGGCTCAAGGCTGCAAAGTTCCCGTGTTTGGACAGACGAAGGGGCTGTCCCCGGGGCGCGCGGGGCTCGAACGTGGGGCTCGTGGGGCGAGCGGGGAACGGACACGGGGACGAACGGCCCCGGTGCTTCAGTTGCAGCGGCAGCAGCGGCAGCAGCAGCAGCAGCAGCAGCAGCAGCAGCAGCAGCAGCAGCAAAACAGATATTTAGAACATTCTCTTTTTCTTTCTCTTTCTCTTTCTCTTTCTCTCCCTTTCCCGCTGTCGGGCACCCTTCTCTCGGGGTCCCTTGCCCGGCGTCCCTCTCCTCTCCCCGCCTCCCTCTCCCCTGCCGGGCCGGGCCATGCCCCCGGCCCGCCCCCGGCCCCGGGCGGGGCTGCCCCGTGCCCGGCCCCGGCCGTCCCGCCGCGGTCTCGCCCCCGCCCGGCTCTGGCCGTACTGGCGGTGGCGCTGCTGGGCGGGCGTCAGTGCCTGGTGCGGGGGCGGCATCGCCGCCCTTCGGCTCCGCCTGGCCCGAGCCCGGCCCCGGCCCCCGCAGGAGTCAGGCTCCAGTCCCGGCCCCGGCCCCGGCCCCGGCTCCTCCCGGGGCCCGCGGAGGACACAGGCAGGCGGCGCGGCCGCTGCCGCCGCCTCGCTGCGGCTTCCCCGGCCCGAGCTCCGCCGCTCGGCAGCGCGGCGCCGCCGCCCCCGAGCCTCCCGTGCCGCGTTCCAAGGAGCGAACGCCTGGGCATGGCCGGCGGCCGGGGCGGCTGAGGGGCGCTCGGGGGCCGTTGCTGGCCCCGGGCCGAGCGCTGACAGCCGCGTCCCGCCCGCAGGGAAGGCGCAGCAGGGCCTGAAGGAGCAGTACCGGCTGGGCTCGCTGCTGGGGGCGGCGGCGGCCGGCAGCGTCTTCGCGGCCACCGCGGCTCTCGGACGGCGCCCCGGTGAGCGGCGGGGCCGGCGGCGGGCGCAGGAGGAGGGGGAGGAGGAGGAAGAGGAGGAGGAGGATGGCGCTGGGCAGGGACGGGCGGCGAGCTCAGCCCGCTGCTCCCCTTGCCTTGCAGGTGGCCATCAAACGCGTGCCGCGGAACCGCGTCCGGCACTGGGGCGAGCTGGTGAGTGAGCGGGGCCAGCGGCAGCAGCCGGGCCGTGCCGGGCGGGGATGAGCCGAGGCCCGGCAGGGCGGGAGCCGCCAGGACGCCCCGAGGGAGAGCGGGCGTGGGGCCAGCGCAGGGCGCAGAGCATCCCGGGCTGGCTGAGGGCTCCCAGAGCCCCGGCACGGCCTCAGCCCCACTGACGGCACCGCGCTCCTCCCGCAGCCCGACGGCACCAGCGCCCCGCTGGAGATCGTGCTGCTGGCCAAGGTGTCCACTGGCTTCCCTGGTGTGGTCCAGCTGCTGGAGTGGCTCGTGCTCCCCAACGACATCGTGATGGTGCTGGAGCGGCCAGAGCGGTGTCAGGACCTGCAGCATTTCATTCGGGCACGGCGGTTCCTGCCCGAGGAGGAGGCGCGGGGGCTGTTCCGCCAGGTGCTGGAGGCCGTGCGGCACTGCACCAGCTGCGGGGTCCTGCACCGCGACATCAAACCAGAGAACATCCTGGTTGACCTGGCCACCGGGCAGGCCAAACTGATCGATTTTGGCTGTGGCACCTACCTGCAAGACACAGTCTACACTCACTTTGCAGGTGAGCCCACGCAGGGCTGTGCTCCTGGTCCCGGCATCTCATGGCCCAAGATCTCACAGCCCAAGCTGGCTGTGGCAGCGGGGATTCTCCCTTTTGCTGCCAGTCCGGGGACTGAGTCTTCTGCTGAGTTGCTTTAGAGCAGGGCTGGGTGGGGAGCCATCTTCCAGCCCTGCTGGCAGCCTTTGCCCACCACTCTGCCCAGGACTGGGGCTGGGACTGGGCTGGGGCAGCCAGCCCGACAAAAACCCCGTGGGTGGGGGTAGCATAGAGGGCAGACCGGAACCTGTGCCCCAGCCGGTTTGGTGTGCAGGTGAGAAAGGGCTTGGACTGCTCCACTCACCTGTTTGCTTTCTAATTTTTCAATGAAGGATAAACATTTTATAAATGGTGTCAATTTGTTTAATTGTGGTTGATTGCTGTTTATTGATGGGTTTTGTGGGTCAGGGAAGTCCAGGGTGTCCTGGGGGGGGGTCAAGGGGGGGGGTATTACAGGGGACAATTGACAATGAGAAAATTGGTCCAGAATGAATATTGATAAGATATGGACAATGAAACTGGCCTGAGAGGGCTATAAAATGAATTCAGTTTGTTGGGGTTCTTTTTCTAGGTCTATATGATAACCCAGCTTTTTGGGACACGTATGCTTAGGCGATGTTGCATGGGAGTTTGGGCTTATCTCAAACTCCCTGTCCTCTGTAGTTTGTTTTAATAAATGAGACCCTTTTTCTCTCTCGAAATCTGGCCTTGTTCAAATTCATAACAGCATGGTTTTAAACAACACTCACCAGATGATTTTTCTTTTGCATGTCATGGTCAGGCCTAGCCAGGGCTTCCTCTGCCCTCTTCCAACACCAGTGGCTTCTTTCCCAACCCCAAGTCTGTACACAAGTCCCAGGTGCTGGTGAGAGGGCAGTGGTCACCCTGTGTGCCCCTGATGCAGCCCCCGCACGCCCAGGGATGCTGGGGCCAGGCTCTGGGAGCAGCAGCATCCCCCTGCTGAACTCCATCTGTATTCCATAGGAACACGGTCATACAGTCCCCCGGAATGGACCCACTTTGGCTGGTACTATGGCAAGCCAGCTACCATCTGGTCCCTGGGCATCCTGCTGCACCAGATGGTCTGCGGGGAGCACCCTTTCAGGAGGGGCGAAAAAAAACGGGGGGCGGCCGCCCCCCCCCCCCCAAACCCCCCCCCCCGGGGGCCCCCCCCCGGGGGGGGCCCCGCCGCGGGGGGGGGGCGGCCCCCCCCCCCCCGGGCCCCCCCCCCCCGGGGGGGGGGGGGGGGGGGGGGGCCCCCCCCCCCCCCCCCCCCCAAAAAAAAGGGGGGGGGGGGGGGGGCCCCCCCCCCCCCCCCCCCCCCGGGGGGGGGGGGGGGGGGGGGGGGGGGGAAAAACCCCCCCCCCCCCCCCCCCCCCCCCCCCCCCCCCCCCCCCCCCCCCCCCCCCCCCCCGGCGCTGTTTTGTTTTTTTTTTTTTTTTTTTTGCCCCCCCCCCCCCCCCCCCCGCGGGCGCCCCTGGGGGTTTTGTGGTTTGTTTTTTTTCCCCCCCCCCCCGGGGGGCGCGGGCCCCCCCCCCCCCCCCGGGGGGGGGGGGGGGGCCCCTGGTAAGTTCCAGCTCCACACATGCCTTGGCAATCAGAAGCAAAGGAACCCAGAGCTTTTTGTGCTGCCTGTGTCACTGCCCAGGGGTCATGGGATGGGAACACGCAGCCCTTGTGCTGGAGCTGAGCTGCTCTGCCCAGCACTGGTGGCCGCCATCCACGCTGGTTTTGCTTGTCCTGGTTCCCTGCCAGCTGGGGCCCTGGGCAGAGCCCTGAGAGCCTGGTCTCCCCCCAGGCAAGGAGAAGGAGCCCCTGCAGAAGCTGTACCGGGTGGGGATGCTGCTGCTGCTGCTGCTGCTGCTGCTGCTGCTGCTGCTGCTGGAGACAGCGAGGATGACATCAAGGATGACAAGCTCTTCCTCAGCCTGGCCACTGGAGGCTGAAGGTGATGGACTTTGATTCTGGCACCTTCTTCAAAGCCAAACTCCACAGGGAATTTGCAGATGAGTCCCCACCCAGGTAAATTCTGCCAGATTTGGGCATGGCCCAGCCTGGCTGGGAAGCAAAGGTTCCCCCTTTGCTGGGGCAGATGCAGCTGATCCTTCAGTCTCTGCCCAGCTGCTTTTTGGCAGGGCTGGGGCATGGGCTGGGGTGGGTACGAAATGGGAGTGGGCTCCTGGCCCTGCCAACAGCCCCCAGCAGCCACCGTGCCCCGGGCTGGGGCTGGGGCTGGGGCAGCCAGCCCGACACAAACAAAGCCCCATGGTGGGAGCAGAGGTGGGACTCCAGAACCTGTGCACAGCTGCTTTGCTGTGCAGGCAAGGAAGGGCTTGGGCTGCTCCACTGCCCTTGTTTGCTTTGGGATCACCAAAGTGATTTTGGGGGGCAGTGCAGGGGGGAAGAGAGAAAGTGTGGGCTTCCCTCAGCCATGGCTGGGTTTTTCCCTACCATGTAGGAGTTGGGCCTTCCTCAAGGCCCTGACAGAGATAAGAGTTTTTACGGTTTTTCTTGTTTCCCCTTTTTGTCTCTAATCTCTTTTCAAGAATGTGTTGTTTGTTTTTCCAGAGGAAGCGTTCTAGGTGGTCCAGTGTGGATGGGGAAGTGCTTGGGAGCAGCTGTGGCGTGGATGGGCCGTGCCCTTGGAGAAGGCTGAGGCCATGGTTTGGGAGCAGCTTTTCTTGCAGCCGTGGCTGGCGTGAGGTGGGTCCCTGTGTGCTTGGCAGGGTGGGATCAGAGCTTTTGGGAGCTGGCAGCGAGCACAGGAGCATCCTGCTCTGGGCAGCTGCTGAGGGCTGGATGTGCCGTGGCTGGCTGCAGGCTGGGCACATGTCCTGCCCTCCTGCTCTGTGCCAAAGGCAGCAGGGATGGGCAGCTCTGGGCACAGCTCTGGGCACAGCCAGCATGGCCTGGGCACCGCAGGCCTTGGCACAAGGGCACAGGAGCCCTCAGCTGACGGGCGCTTTCTGCTTTCTCTCCTTGCAGCCGGGCTCTGCGGGTGCTGAGGCTGCTCTGGGCTCTGCCAGGGCTCTGCTGGGCTCAGCCCTGGGCCCAGCTGGGCTGGCTCTGCCCTCACATTGCTCTGACAGCTCTGCATCAGACGAGCCCATTGCGAGCACAGCGCCTGAGCTTTCTGCTTTGGCAGGTGAGTGAGACTCTGCTGCAGGCCCAGAGATTGCAGCTGGGGACACACATCCAATTGGCAAGGACCCAAACTCTCCACAGTCCCAGCTGAACACCTGGATCTGCACAGGGTGTTTTGTCTGTCCCATTCTTCCTTCTTGATTGGCTGGAATTGTGCAATTGCACTTTCTTCCTCCTCTAGAAGTGCCACGAGTGGGCCAAAGCTGGCGAGTGGGCCGTGTGCCTGAGGCACTGCAGTCTGGAGCTGCTGGATGGAGAATTGCCCTTCTGCACTGCCAAAGCAGAGCAAAAAGCTGTCAGTGGGACTTTGTGTCTTCTAAGAAACCCCTGACAGTTTCAAAGGGAATGTGCAGCTCATTGCCAGGCTGAGAAGGAAGGTCATCTTCTAAAGGATTTGGGCTTTGACAGAGTTTCCATTCCCAGTCCTGCTTGGAGCTGGAAGGGCACAAAGCAATTTCCTCTTGCTTCGAGCACAATTTCAAATACCAATGTTGGAAACAAAGCCCAAAATCTTTTAAAAGGCTGCTGAGGTCAGTAAGATGGATCCATGCCATCAGCACATTTACAATGTAAATAACTGAGTTCTCTTTTTAAAAAGATCATTTACCTCTTAATGCAAAGAATGTAACTTTGCATTTAGGTTTTGGTTTTTTCACTAACATTATGTTATGTTTTTCACTAACACTTGGATTTTATTCTTATCTTTTACATTTTACCTATTTTTTTTTTTTTTTCTTTTTTTTCCTTTCAATAGAAAACATGTCCTACAAAAGGAATGTCCTTTGCTCCTGGTTCCTGTGTGGAGCAGCTCCCTTCCTGCTGGCTGAGCTGCTCAGGCAGAGCCCGGCAGCTCCTGGCCCTGCAGGGCTGAGGCTTTTCCCCGTTGCTGGGCACAGACTGATGGAGCAGCACTGCTGAACTCGGGCACACAGAGGGACCAGCAGCAGCTGCCTTTGGCCACCTGAGGCTGCAAGGGCCAAACTCTGAGCAGCCAGGGCTGGAAGAGACTGGCAGGATCTGATCCCTGACTCTGGGCCAGGCCTGCACAAATGACCCACACAGCAGCAGCAGCAGCAGCAGATGGAGCTGACTTTGAGCACAGCCCCTGCCCCTCTTCCCTGCCGTGTGCAGCGGTGTCACAGCAGCCTGAGGCACCTGGGAGCCCCCAGGGCCAGCAGGGACTTGAGATGGCAGCCCTGGGCTCCTGGAGGCTGGGCAAGGAACGGAGCTGGGCACTCCCTGTCCATGGGGAGCTTGCAGATGGAAAAGGCTGCTGTGCCCAGGCAGCTGCAAGGGCACAGAAAGGAGGCTCTGGAGCACTGGATCTGTGCCAGTGCCACAGTCCTGGGCAGCAGCCAGCGAGCCCTGGGGGAACAGAGGGCACAGCAAGAGGGACAGAACCAGGCAAGGGCAGAGACTGGAGAGAGCCAGAGCCAGGAGCAGGAACAGCTGCTCCATTGCACTCTTGGAGAAAGCTCTTGGCTGCTTCAAAGCGCTGAAAGGCGTGAAGGGCAGAGAGGAGGCCCCAGCAAACAATGCTCCTGTTTGCACAGCCTCCCCTCTGCGTGTCCCAGAAGGAATTGGATGGGCTGTGTTCTTCTCTCCGAGTCGTCTCGTTCAGCATGAGCAGCTCAGCACCAGGAGCTGAAGGAGCTGAAGCCTCAGGCCACAGGAGCTGGGCAAGAGGGAACTTTTGGAGCAAAGTCATGCTGCTAAAATAGCCCCAGCTGAATGCAGTGGATATAATCATGGAATCACAGAATCCTTTCTGTTGGAAAAGCCCTCTGAGCTCACCCAGTGCAGCCGCTCACCCAGCAGTGCCAAGCCCAGCACTAAACCACGTCCCTGAAGTGCCAAGGCCTGGACAGCAGCCCTGAGTGAGGCCTGGACAGCAGGCCCTGAGCCAAAGGTGGCCTCTGGATGAACCTTCCAAGCAAAGGTTATCTTTGTATCTGCTCCCTGATGAAATATGCATGGTCATTAGCACTGTGATAGATGTAGCCACTCCTTAGTGAAACATGGATTGACCTTTGTGTATTTAGAAGCCAGACAAGGCCATGAAATCTGACATCTGGCCTTGTTTGGGGCTGAAGGATCAAAGTCACCTCCCTTGGTTCCTCCTGGGGCCCTGGCCAGGCTTTGGGAGGGAGCCAAGAGGAGGATGAAACCAGATGTTGCCACACTAGCAGTGCTGTCAGTTTGTTCATTCAGCACTGTCAGAGCTGGGCCCTGTCCCAGCGGGGTTGGAGCCTCACCTGGGGCTGGAGGCAGCTGCAGGAATTGCCAGTGCCCAGGAGTGGCTCTGCAGCCCTTGGCTGTGACAGCTTCCCCAGCTGCTGTGTGGGTCTGGGGGATGGTAAAGCCTGAGGGTAACTGGGGCTGGATCTTTGTTAATCACTGCAGGCAATCTTTGGTGGGGATGGTTGGGTGCATTGCTGAGCTGCTCCTGTTGTGATTCTTTGCTGCTTTGAACTGCAGGAAATGACACTGATTCCTTCAGTTGGAGTCTGTGTCTTTGGTGCTGACTTTGCCCACTGGTAAAACAAAACTGGCCCAGTCTGGCCAGATCCCAACAAAATGTCACTTGTTCAGTGTAAATGTGAGGAATCAGTCCCATCAGAAATTCCCAGCTGGGAAGCCCTTCCCTGGAGTTCCCTGGCTCTGGAGTGGGCTGAGGTGGGAGCCCCGTGGGAGCAGTGGGGCAGTCGGGTAAAAGAGGCTGAACCCCTGGATGGCTTCAAATGCATCCAAAAATTGCACATGGAAAAGGAAAAGAACTTGTGGGTTTGGGCAGACAAAGATGAATTTGTTAAGAGTCCATTGGAAACAGCACCTTCAGAAGGAGCAATGATTGTTGGAATGCTCCCACATGGAGCAAGAGAAGAAGGTTTTAATCTTGAGCTCAGATGCATTTGTGCAAGTGAAATATCAATATAATAAATAACTATATATATATTTATAGTATAATAATATATATATATATATATATATATATATATATATATTTTATATATATATATATATATCTATATATCTATATCAATATATAATACTATATAAAAATAATAATAATGTGAAGTAGTGCTGACAATACTAATTTGGTAGCTTTGGCTGCTCAGGGATGTAACACTAAATACCCTACAGAACAGGATTGGCCAGGACCCTAATGTCAGTGGTCAACTTTGTGAGATTGTATACAATGAAAAAAGGAGGAAGGGAGGAAATTGGCTATTTTGACAGGGTTTGCTGATACTGTGATGCAGAGTGCTTTGTCTGTTGCTGTGAAAAATACAGTGATTAGGCCTGCAGGGTTTTTCATGTACCAGACTATGCACAAGCTGCAGGATTGGTTGAAAGGGTGAAGGGGTTGTTAGAAGAGCAGTTGAACAAATGAGGAGATGGGAACCTTTGCCCATGGAGAACCCATCTCCCAGATGTGCTCCATGCCCTTAACAATGGCCCACGGGGGAAATGGAAACCCCCTGGCTGTGCACGGCTGCCCCCAATTTGCAAATCCAACCATGGGCAGTGAGACTTGGACTGCCTGGGAAATTGTTCTGGCTGTGATGGCCCCTGGCAGGGCCAGCCCAGAGGCTGCAGGGCTGGGCCTTCATGCACTGGAATGAATGAGGAGAAATTCAAAGCAAATGAGAGCCATCAATACTGAAACAGGAATTCAGATTCCTCCAGGACACTTTGCTTTGGTAACTGCTCGCTTGGAGCTTGGCCTTGCAAAGTGTTCATGTCATGGCAGGAGGAATTGATGCAGAATATCAAGGAGAAATTACAGTAATTCTGTTAAACAATAGTGAACAAGACTGGATTATTCAACCCCATGACAGGGTAGCAAAATTATTGATGTTGCAATTTTAAGAACAATTGTGAAAAAAAGAGATCCACCTGCAATCACCACCGTTTGTGGAGATGAAGGGTTTGGATGCAGCAGCCCTAATAATGGAGCCAGAGTGTGGGTCCGGAGGCCAAATGGCCCTCCCGAGGCAGCTGAAGGAACAGCTCCTGGGAAAGACAGCTCTGAGTCCTGAACCCTGGGCAGGAACAATGGGAATGTGTCCCTGCAGCCAAGTGTTCTGTGTGAGAACAAGCAAATCTGACAGGAGATTGTTTTCCACATCCTGCCAGACCAAATCTCCCTGTTTGCCCCAAGGGCCCCTTTGGAAAATGCTCTGATCCACGGGGCTCCATGTGGAGGCTGCTGTGACACTGAGGGACTGGCACAGGAATTCCATCCAGGAGCCTGGGTGCCCCTCAGGGACTGGGACCCGGCCCCTTCCAGCCAGAGGGGAAAGGGCCCCCCAAGCCTTGTTAGCCACAGACAGCATGGTAAAGCTGAACAGCAAAGGGCCTCGGGGCATTATTCTGGAATTAACGTGGTGCCAGCTCCATGGACGACAGAATTCTTGTTCCTAACTCGAATGAGATTGAGAAAAAAGAATGAAGAACGGTGTCACTAAAGTACTCCTGATGTCTGTAAGGTGTACCTTGACAGTCAGCCAGAATCTTTGTCTGCCACAAACACCTCTAGTGTTTCACCAAGGGGTCAGTCATCAAAATGGAATGATGAGTTCTGATGGATTGCTGAGCTTCTTTTGTAATTCTTTGCTAATGATGATGTGCTTTGCTGAGCTTATCCTTTTGTAATTCTTTGCAGCTGTGCATGATATAAATGACACAATTCCTTCAGTTGGTGTGTGTGTCTTTGGTAGTGACCCTGCCCACTGGAGAAACAGGGCCCCCTCTTGCCTAAGTGTTACCTGGGAAGGCAAAAACCCTCCCTCCAAAATTCCCCCCTTCCTCCTTGTTCCCCCCTTCATACCCTGAGCATGATGTCCTCTGGTCTGGGGTATCCCGGGGTCAGTTGGGGTCCCCTGTCCTGGCTGTGTCCCCTGCCAAGCTTCCCCCGCAGCCCCAGCCCCTCCCCAGCGTGGCTGGACGAGGGGCAGGACAGGCCTTGGCTGTGCTGCAGCTCAGCAAGAACAAAACCGAGGTTTTCAACTCTACTTTTTTTTAAAAACCTCCCAACCCCCCCCTCCCCTCCCGGGGGGCCCTTTCCCCCCCCCCCCCAAAACTCCGAGGTTTCCACAGGCCTGGGTTTTGGAGAACAAGCTCCAGGTGTGAGCTCAGCTGGTGGAGACAATTGATCATCTGGTAACATGAGGTCACAGAGTGGGCTGTGACATCACAGAGTTCATTATGTGAGGTCATTGAGCAGCTATGACATCATAGACAGCCTCTGTGACATCACAGAGCCAGCTGTGACATCACAGGGCAGCAGTCTGACATCACAGAGCAGAAATATGACATCACAGAGTGGCTTATGTGAGGTCATTGAGAAGCCATAGCATCACAGACAGCCTCTGTGACATCACAGAGCCAGCTGTGACATCACAGGGCAGAGGTCTGACATCATAGAGCAGAATATGACATCACAGAGTTGGCTGTGACATCAGAGACCATCTGTGTGACACTGGAGAATGGGCTGAGACCTCACAGAGCAGACTGTGACATCACAGGACAGAGCTCTGACATCATAGGTCAGACTATGACATCACAGATTTTGCTGTGACATTACTGGACGGCTCTGTGACATCACAGAGTGGATTAAGGCAGCAGAGAGCAGCTCTGTGACATTGGAGAATGGGCTGTGACATCACAGAGCAGGCTGTGACATCCCAGAGGGGCTGTGTGACATCCCAGCAGGGCTGTGTCAGGTCACTGGGTTGGTCACTTCGCCCCAGCTCCCCCACCTTTCTCCCAACAAGTCCAATGCTGTCCATGCCCAGCAGGGTCCCTGTCCCCCGGGATCCCCCGGCCCACCTGGAGCCACAGCCTCCACCAAAGGATGTTCCACAGGATCCACCCCAGAGCCTGACAGGGGACAAGGGGCCAGGGCTGTGTGACCAGGACAGCAAGGACGGGGATGATCCAGGTCACTGTGGCCTGGGTTGGGTTGCCCAGGGCAGGAAAGATGTCTGGCAGCTGGAGCAGGGGCTGGGAAGGGCCTCCAAGGTGGGGCTGGAGCCCTTGGGCTGGGAGCAGAGGCTGAGGGAGCTGGGCTGGTCCAGCCTGGAGCAGGGAAGGCTGAGGGGCTCCTCATCCCAGCCTGGCAGTGCCAGCCAGGAGGGGATGGAGAACACAGAGCCAGGCTCTTCACGGGGGGCTGGTGGGAGACAAAAGCCAATGGGTGGAAGGGGAAAGAGGGGAGATCAGGCAGGGCATGAGGAGATGAAATGAGTCAGGCTGCTTTCAGCAGCAGGGGTCTGAGTAAATGTATAAATGTCCAACCCTCAGCAAGTGAGAGAGCTGGACATACTGAAACATGAGTGTATTTGAAAATTTAGTCCCAGGTACAATGTGGCTTGTCAAAGGAATTTATGGACCAAGAATCAAAAAGCAATGGAAAAATAGGGTTCTGACAAATTTCTCAGTTCTTGCAACTTTAATTACTACTTAGAATAGCTCACATTGTGTTCTTGGACAGAATCCACGTGAAGTATTATATTCCTCTACTCCATTAGAAATGAGTGACAATGTGCCCCAGCCCCAGAGCAGTGCTATGGGAAGGAGGGAACATAACTCTTAAGTTAACCCTTTAAACTTTAATACAGTGGCTGATCATTTTGTAATTTAACTCTAATAATTGAACAGCAAGGAGTTCACTCAGGTGGAATAATGAACAAGGATGAGTAGTTTTATAGTATTTTTTTCCTCTCAGAATCTTCCAGTACATTCCCTCCCTTCCACCTCATCTCTGAATTGCACATATATGGAAGAATTTTATTTTATTTTGAAACTGATGGGAGCTATGTTTCAAGGTGTGACTTTTGACTATGATATCTCTGAATCAAACTTGAGATTCCCAAGGATGCTTGATTTTAATTCTGAGGGATCCATCCACAACGGGGATCTACCCTGGAGCTGTTGGTCCTACAAGTACATAGTACCTTGGAGTGGTGTTTCAGATGTCATTTTGTAATTTAATGGATCAGATTACTTTCTTTTCAAGAAAAACTAAGTTTCTTGTGGGCTCAGTCGACGAGATGGAGCCATTTCAAGAATAAGCCAGACATGACAGTACTGCACATGTATGTGGAAAACTCATTTTCCTAAATGATTCGTTTCCCTGTCCAGTCTTACAGGAAAATTAGACTGCTGGAAATCAATTCCTATAATTGAGCTGAAATCCTGCAAGGTAACATTTACTCTGAAGTATAAATTTAATAAAGTTACATATAAAGCATAAAATGAATATTGCCAGGGCATCTTTATAATGCTAGTCTACATATTTTCTAATGCTGGGAGAAGTTCCTGTGGTCTGTTTTCAGTCCTACAATTATGAAGTATGCTATAAAGCAGAGCACAACTGACTATTTCCATCTCATGCAAGGAAAGTTACACAAAGTAGCAGAAACGGTTGCCTTTTAGCTGCATTTCAAAAGGAGGTGCTTTAGTGCTTAAGGCCAAAGTAGGGGAAATGAGAAGATCTGTGAGTTGATCAAAAAGCTGTAAGGAAACGTTGCCCACAAAGCAGAGGTAAATTTGTAGAAGTTTGAGAAAATCCATTTGGGTAATCCCTGGTTTTGAAAGTGTTGGGTTAAAAAGTCAACCTGCAATACTGTGACTCAGAATGGGCAATCAAATCCTGGGATGTCTTCAAGTCACCATTACTTGTGAAAAATCTCCTCAAAATAAAAAATAGCTGACATGTCCTGGGATGCTAAGGCAAACCTATTTCCTACTCACATGTGCTCTTCAGATCTTCCACATGGCAGAAGTGCAATCCAATCCTGTAAATCCTAAGTCTGAGGAGCCCATTCTAAAGCTCCTCAAAGACACGGTCCTGTCGAACATCAGACGGCATGTCTGTGCTGAGTGTCCTGGTTTAGAGCAAATTTGGGAGAGAGTCCCCAAAGGAGCTCTGGTAAGAAGGTAAATTCAATCGGCCCCTCCCCCAAACTGGTCCAGGAGAAAATACCTCCTTGGAGAAAAGTAGAAAAAACCTGTTTATTAAACAATAGAACCTAAACAATATTAAACAATAAAACCCCTTGCCACTCTAAAAGAGATGACAAAGTGAGAAACCCCCCATCCCCGGGTTGCAGCTCAGCTCACTCAGTCTCTGATCAGTCCCTGCGGTGCTGGAAATGCCGCGGCCAGGCCCGGCCCGGTGGCCACAGGTGCGAGCTGCCGGTGCTCCCTTGGGTGTTCAGTCCAGAGCAGGTTCCAAGAGGTCCAAAGAAAAGGGAAAAGACCCCACAGTCCAGGGAACTTCTTTGCCTCAGCCAGCTAAAACTAACTAGAAGCAAAGGAGAGCTCTGTCCCGCTGTCTGTTCATCACAGACAACACAGTCCAGGAGAAGAATGTGTGGGGGTGAGAGCACTGTCTGAAAAAAACCCCAAAACTGCGCGCTTCTTCCCTCCCCCCCTCCATTCTCTGCAACAAGTCTTAAAGGTGCAAAACTTATTATTATTCAGCGTAAACAAATGAGACAATTTGGGGATAAGAGCATCATATAGTCAACCCAGGACATTCCATCCCTTATCCCCATATCGTCTGCTTACTACTAAAACTAATATAAATTCTAACTCTACAAACACATCCATTATACATCCATTACACAGCTATACACAGACAATGGTAACAGCATTCAGCAGTGATATTTACACAGAGGTCTCACCCAACAATCAGATCTCCCTGAGGTACACATTGTGTTCTCCCATCTTTTTGCTTTATCCACCATGTGTATCCTGGTCCCTGAGCAAAAACAACCCCATGAATGGGTTTGTCTGTATTCGAGGCAGAATTAATCCAAACTGTCTTCCCTAACAAACCTCTGACATGTACCACTGGGACTTTGTCTCCATCTATTCTATGCAAAGGCTCAGATTGGGCAGGGCCCACTCGGTTAGTAGAGCCTCGGGTATTAACTAACCAGGTGGCCTTTGCCAGATGCTGCTCCCAGTTTTTGAAAGATCCCCCACCTAATGCTTTCAATGTGGTTTTTAACAGTCCATTGTACCTCTCCACTTTGCCTGCAGCTGGTGCATGGTAGGGAATATGGTACACCCACTCAATGCCATGTTCCCTAGCCCAGGTGTTGATAAGGCTGTTCTTGAAATGAGTCCCATTGTCTGACTCGATCCTCTCAGGGGTGCCATGTCTCCACAGGATTTGTTTTCCAGGCCCAGGATGGTGTTACGGGCAGTGGCATGAGGTACAGGGTAGGTTTCCAACCATCCAGTGGTGGCTTCCACCATGGTCAGCACATAGCGCTTGCCCTGGCGTGTCTGGGGCAGTGTGATGGAGTCAATCTGCCAGGCCTCCCCATACTTGTACTTGGACCACCGCCCACCATACCACAGGGGCTTCACTCGCTTGGCCTGCTCGATGGCAGCACACGTCTCACAGTCATGGATAACCTGAGAAATGCTGTCCATGGTTAAATCCACCCCTCGGTCTCGTGCCCACTTATAGGTGGCATCCCTACCCTGATGGCCTGAGGCATCATGGGCCCATCGAGCTAAGAATAACTCTCCTTTATGTTGCCAATCTAAGTCTATCTTTGACACCTCTATCTTTGCAGCCTGGTCTACCTGCTCATTGTTTTGGTGCTCCTCATTAGCTCTGCTCTTGGGGACATGAGCATCCACATGGCGGACCTTCACAGGCAGCTTCCCTACCCTGGTAGCAATGTCTTTCCACTCATCAACAGCCCAAATTGGTTTTCCTCTACGCTGCCAGTTGGCCTCTTTCCACCTCTCCAGCCATCCCCACAGAGCATTGGCTACCATCCATGAATCAGTGTAAAGGTAGAGCTTTGGCCACTTCTCTCTCTCAGCAATGTCCAGGGCCAGTTGAACGGCTTTGAGTTTAGCAAGTTGGCTTGATCCACCTTCTCCTTCAGTGGCCTCTGCGACCTGTCATGTGGGGCTCCATACAGCTGCTTTCCACTTCTGGTTCATTCCCACAATGCGGCAAGAACCATCAGTAAAAAGAGCATATTGTGTATCTTCTCCTGGCAGCTGGTTGTATGGTGGAGCTTCTTCAGCCCATGTCACTTCTTGTTCCTCTTCATCAGCGAGACCAAAGTTTTCACCTTCCGGCCAGTTTGTAATTATTTCCAGAATCCCAGGGCCATTCAGCTTTCCAATACGGGCGCGCTGTGTGATAACAGCAATCCATTTGCTCCATGTAGCACTGGTGGCATGGTGTGTAGAGGGAACCTTTGCTTTGAACATCCACCCCAGCACTGGTAGTCGGGGTGCCAGGAGGAGTTGTGCTTCAGTGCCTGTTACCTCTGAGGCAGCCTGGACTCTTTCATAGGCAGCCAAGATTTCCTTCTCTGTTGGAGTGTAGTTGGCTTCAGACCCTCTGTATCTTCGACTCCAAAATCCCAGTGGTTGGCCTCGAGTCTTCCCAGGCACCTTCTGCCAAAGGCTCCAGGACAAGCCATGGTTCCCGGCTGCAGAGTAGGGCACGCTCTTCACCTCTGGTCCTGTTCTTACTGGGCCAAGGGCTACTGCATGGGCAATCTCCTGCTTGATCTGTGCAAAGGCTTGTTGCTGCTCAGGGCCCCAATGGAAAGGGTTCTTCTTACGGGTGACCAGGTAGAGAGGGCTCACGATCTGACTGTACTCAGGAATGTGCATCCTCCAAAAACCTGTGGCACCTAGGAAAGCTTGTGTTTCTTTCTTGCTGGATGGTGGAGACATTGCTGTGATCTTGTTGATGACATCGGTGGGGATCTGACGCCAGCCGTCTTGCCACTTCACTCCCAGAAACTGGATCTCTTGAGCAGGTTCCTTGACTTTGCTCTTCTTGATGGCAAAGCCAGCTTTTAGGAGAATCTGGATGATTTTCTCCCCTTTCTCGAACACTTCTGCTGCTGTCTTCCCCCACACAATGATGTCATCAATATATTGCAGATGTTCTGGAGCCTCACCCTTTTCCAGTGCAGTCTGGATCAGTCCATGGCAGATGGTGGGGCTGTGCTTCCACCCCTGGGGCAGTCGGTTCCAGGTGTACTGCACGCCTCTCCAGGTGAAAGCAAACTGAGGCCTGCATTCTGCTGCCAGAGGAATGGAGAAAAATGCATTGGCAATGTCTATAGTGGCATACCACCTTGCTGCCTTGGACTCCAGCTCGTACTGGAGTTCCAGCACATCCGGCACAGCAGCGCTCAGCGGTGGAGTCGCTTCATTCAATGCACGATAGTCCACAGTCAATCTCCATTCTCCTTCAGATTTACGCACAGGCCAAATGGGGCTGTTGAAGGGTGAGTGGGTCTTGCTGACCACCCCTTGGCTCTCCAGCTCACGGATCATTTTGTGGATGGGGATCACAGCATCTTGATTCGTTCGGTACTGCCAGCGGTGCACTGTTGAGGTGGCAATCGGCACTCGTTGCTCTTCCACCTTCAGGAGTCCTACTGCAGATGGGTTTTCTGACAGTCCAGGCAAGCTGTTCAACTGCTTGACACCCTCTGTCTCTACAGCAGCTATTCCAAATGCCCACCTGAGTCCCTTTGGGTCTTTGAAATACCCACTTCTGAGGAAGTCTATGCCTAAAATGCGTGGGGCCTCTGGGCCAGTCACAATAGGGTGTTTCTTCCACTCATTTCTAGTCAGGCTCAGCTCAGCTTCCACCAAAGTGAAATCCTGGGATCCCCCTGTCACACCAGCAATAGAAACAGACTCTGTCCCCACATGTCTCGATGGAATGAATGTACATTGAGCACCAGTATCAACCAAAGCTTTATACTCTTGTGGTTCGGATGTGCCAGGCCAACGAATCCACACAGACCAGAAAACACGGTTTTCCCTAGCCTCTACCTGGCTAGAGGCAGGGCCCCTCTAAGCCTGGTTATCCTTCTTTCCCTGGGCATATGCCTGGGATGTTCCTTCAAGGGGATCGGACATGTCATCATCATCATCAACTGGAGCTGCTTTCCTTTTGGTGGAACTCCCTCTCTCAGCCCTGTATTCCTTCAATTCACACACCCGTCGTGCCAGAACAGCAGTAGGTTGTCCATCCCACCTGCTCATGTTTTCTCCACAATCACGCAGGTAGAACCACAACTCAGCTCGTGGGGTGTACCTTCTCTCGCCATCTGGGAAATGTCTGCCTTGGATACCAGAACCTCTGATATGTACTGCCGAGATTTGGAGAAGGTCTTCTTTAATCTCCTCTCCGAGCTTCTTGTGGTTCTCCTCTATCTTGTCCTCTAATTTCTGCAGACGTGTTTCTGCTGCTGAGATTCTGGCATGTATTGGGCCATGCACAGCGTCTGCATATGCTTGGAGCTTCCTTGCCATATCCAGCACAGTCTCATCCCTCTCATCCTGCTTCATTATGGCTAAAGCAGAAGCATATTCACGTGGCCCAAGTCGCACAAGTTTTCACCACATCACAGATGTGCATGGTACCAAGTCTGGGTTCCTAGTTGTTACATCATCTGAGAAGATAATCTCTGCCACTGCCATTTCTCTTAGGCGTTGGATCCCTTGCTCTATGGTCTTCCACTGTGTTTGTTGCATATAAAGATCATCTGCACACAGGTATCTTTGTGCAACATTGTCCAAGACCCGTGCCCAGAGGCTCTGTGGATTAGCCCCCCTCGTCATTCTTTGGTCAATGACAGGATCCTGTGACAGGGATCCCAAATGCCTCGCTTCAGTGCCATCCAGAATTGTGGCCTCACCTGCAGCATCCCAGAGACGGACTAACCAACTAATTATGGATTCATCTGGTCGTCGGGTGTAATCCTTCCGTAGTCCACAAAGGTCCTTCAGGGAAAAGGACTCAATATTTGCATCTGATCTTGCACCTGCTGCTTTGACTCCTGATTTTATGTCAGGAGGCATTGAGGTTCCTTCTCCTTTTATATCATCATCATCATCATCATCATCCACTGGTCGGTTGGTCTTATCCGTGCATTTCCCACTTCTAGTACTGGTAGCAACAGCCATTGGTTTAGCCGCTGGCTTAGGCTCACTGTCTGGTTTGGCTGCTGGCTTCGAGCCCGGGGTGTTGGCTGCAGCCTGAGTGACTGGGATAGCTGCTGATTTATCTCCCTGCCCCCCTGCTTCTGTCTGCTGCCCTACAGTATCTAACAGAGTGCGATAAGCGTATGCCAGGGCCCAGCTTATTGCAATTAGCCTTTTCTCGTTCGAATCGTCATGGCACTTCTCCTTTAGGTATTTCCCCACCTCAGCTGGGTTCTGAATTTGCTCCCGTGGAAAATCCCAGCCTACAGGATCAGAAAATTCCTTCAGGGTTTGGCCTATATTTTCCCATTCTCCACACCACTCAGGATTTTTCACGCCTGCATCTGCTTCTGGGTCAGGGGTCTCACCAACTCTTCTGGATATCTCAGCTTTCATTCTAGAGAAGCTGCAGACTATATAGAGGAAGCCTACCAGATTAAATACCAGAAAGATGGTCTCTTTAACATTCAGGGGAAACTGAACATTCTCAAACAGTGACATAACAGCTTCAAAGGAGAAGAAGGAAAAGAAAGGCTGGAAAGCCTTATTCTCAGCTCCTCCTCTAACAAACTCGGTGCAATTACTAATAAATTCCCAAAACATACTACTGGAACTGGGATGCAGGGTAGGACGAAACATATCGTAAACAGACACCAGCATCTTTATAAACGCCCTATAAATCATTATCACCAAGGCCAGCACAAGAGCTAGTCCAATCCGTGCCCCTCTACCGTAAAAATTACGTATTATGGACAATAATCCTAGTGACCAGAAAGGTATTGAAACCTCAAAAAGGTCTAGGGACCAGAACCACATGAAGGCCTCCACCCCAAGAGACATTACTAATTCAAGCAGCATGGCTATTGATTGCTTTAACTCACTAGAGAGTGAGCACAACCAACACACACAATAGAGCTTTTTTCCACTTTCTCGGCCTCACATTGGGCGCCAAAAGATGTATTTGTCCTGGTTTAGAGCAAATTTGGGAGAGAGTCCCCAAAGGAGCTCTGGTAAGAAGGTAAATTCAATCGGCCCCTCCCCCTCCAACTGGTCCAGGAGAAAATACCTCCTTGGAGAAAAGTGGAAAAAACCTGTTTATTAAACAATAGAACCTAAACAATATTAAACAATAAAACCCCTTGCCACTCTAAAAGAGATGACAAAGTGAGAAACCCCCCATCCCCGGGTTGCAGCTCAGCTCACTCAGTCTCTGATCAGTCCCTGCGGTGCTGGAAATGCCGCGGCCAGGCCCGGCCCGGTGGCCACAGGTGCGAGCTGCCGGTGCTCCCTTGGGTGTTCAGTCCAGAGCAGGTTCCAAGAGGTCCAAAGAAAAGGGAAAAGACCCCACAGTCCAGGGAACTTCTTTGCCTCAGCCAGCTAAAACTAACTAGAAGCAAAGGAGAGCTCTGTCCCGCTGTCTGTTCATCACAGACAACACAGTCCAGGAGAAGAATGTGTGGGGGTGAGAGCACTGTCTGAAAAAAACCCAAAACTGCGCGCTTCTTCCCTCCCCCCCTCCATTCTCTGCAACAAGTCTTAAAGGTGCAAAACTTATTATTATTCAGCATAAACAAATGAGACAATTTGGGGATAAAAGCATCATATAGTCAACCCAGGACACTGAGTCACCACAAAATAAAGCTAAGCCAAAGCTCATGATTCCACGGGTGAACAGAGTTGATCTGCAGAGGAGTTGCATGCACTTTATTCCCCCTCCCACCCAGGATTTTTGTTCCACTTTCAAGGTGCCTCCTGGGTCTGCCTCAAGATTTTGACAGAGAAGGGAATGACTGCATCTCATTTGTACTGGGATGTGGCTATCCAAATTTCTGCAGGGAATCTTACAGGGAGCAGGGAGCTTGGGCAAACATCTGTCCCACTGCAGCTTTGGACTGTTCCAAAGGGGCCTCCTTTGGGCTCGACATCTGCAGGCCATTGCAGAGGAGCGGGCTGCAGGACGCTGCCAGAGCTCCGACACAACAAAAGTGTGGCAACCCAAGAATCAGTGCACGTCTCTTTGGGATGTTCTGAGACTTTCAGTTGCCAGAGAAATAGCAAGCAGGACCAGAGGAGCTTTGCGTCAAGACTTAAGCCAGCGTCTCCCTGACACAAAGGGAGGACAGCCTCCAAAGCGAGTCAGAGCAAAGGTCAGCATGCACCTGTGTGCTCAAGAAGGGACTGCAGCCTAAAAGACTCCTGGGAATTTATTATCTTTGCTTCTTTTCCCCCCTTGTCGTGCGTTTGCAGGAAATAGGTTTTCTGGGAATGGAGTGGCCAGAGGCCAATAGGTGTTCAGATTCTGAAATTGGCACCTGTTTTGACCATTGAGGTATTTGGATACGCCTCTGAGAACACAGGGGTTAAAAGCAGAGCTTTCCCTCGGGACTTCCTCTTGGACTTCCGTCGTTCAGATCTCTCCCCCGTCCAGCTGCTGCTGCTGGGCCGGAGAGGGGAAGGCCTTGAGGTGAGCCAGGTGTCGGACAGAGAGGGGGTTGAAGGCCCCTCAAGATGGAAGGGTGGTGGGGGCACCAGGAGGCATTGGGAAGCTCTCTCAGGAGAGACAGAGAGAGAAGCCCCGAGAGGGATCGGGCAGCCCCCTCCCCCCTCCCCCCCGGGAGACGACAGAGAGAGGAGCCGGCGCTGGGTGCTGTGGCCTTGAGGCCTTGGAGTTGGCGGCATGCCCGGCTTATGGAGAATGGGGGACAGCACGGAGAAGCCTGGCCGCTTGTAAGAGCTTTTTAACCCCTGTTTGGACAATGAAAATTTTGCAGAGCATTGACCTTTTCTAGAGCAGGAGGAAATAGGCAAGTGTGTTGTGATGCGGCGTTGTGAGAGAACCCCTAGATGGCAAGAGATAAGGAGTGGCTTGATGCTGGACGCGTCTTGTCAGCCATGGACAGAACCATGCTTCCTTGTGACACAGAGGCTGCATCCGGGGGGGAGACGTTGGCTCGGGACCAAGAGGGTTCAGTGTTGGAGACCCCCCGGCCCCAGGGGGTAGAGAAGTATGGGGGGGACAAGGACGTCCCAAAGGTGAGACTGTGCCCTTTTTGGGAAGGAGACAAAGCACCCTTAAAAAGGAAAGCCCTTGAAGCAGCTCTGGTCCATGTTTCATGTGGTGAGAGCACTGGACATGGAAAGGAAGTGGTCACCATGGCCCAAGAAGGACTTTTTCTCTTGATGGACTGAGAATTGAGTATTTACAGAGTGATGATGGACTGAGAGTTGAAATTTGAGAGATGTATTGGGAGAATCTGGTAGGGGGAGGAGGAAATGCTTTGGTGAAGTTTTCATTGTTCCTGTGTGTGTGTGTGTGTGTGTGTGTGTGTGTCCCTGTCTTTTGTAGTTTAGTTAATAAACATTTTGTTCCTTCTATTCCCAAGCTAGAAGCCTGCTTTGCTTATTTCCTGGTCACATTTCACAGCAAACACCAGGGAAAGTATTTTCATGGGGCACTGGCATTGTGCCAGTGTCAAACCATGACAACCCCTAAATGACATTGAAGAAGTGAGGCTTTTCAGAACCAGCTCTGATGCCACCCAGAAGAAGCAGACTTGCTTTCAGTCAAAGCTTTTGGGACCAAAAGGCACGTTTGCTTGGATTCCTTGGATGCCGCTTGGGTTGGCGCATTTTCTGAGTTCCCCTGGGATGCCTTGAGCATTGCCTTATGGACTGGGAAGACATTTTCTGCTGCTTTATGAGTGAGGAGAACTTCCCAGGCTTTTCTTTGGCATCAGCTGTACAGAAGGTTGGCTTGCTGGGCACAAGAAAGCCGCAGAGCAGCTGCTATTGTGAGGTCAAGGGAGCGGTGCCACGTCACAGTGCTGGCAGCGCAGCGTTGTCCCGGTGCGTGCAAGGCCTGCTTGTCCAGAGCGGCTCTTCGCGCTGGCTCCCTGCAGGAGGATCCTTGTGCTCCAGGAGCTCTCAGCAGACAGCCTGCACCCCGAGAGGAGTCTGGGCTTTCCCTTGGCTGGCATTCAGTGTGCAAACCCGCACAGCGCTGCCAAAATGATCGGGCAGGTCTGTGCCGCGGTTTGCACGGTCTTTTCTGTTGTCTATTCTGGCTACTACCTGACCCAGCTGACTCGTAAGTAAAGGTTTCTCCTGGGGCTGGCATCACCCGGCTTTTGCTTCACTCTGCTCTTCATGCCGCACCAGTGACCCAGTTTATTTGGGAACAAAATGGCCATGAAGATGCCACCGTTTTGGTCAATGTCCTGCCAGCAGCATCAGCTACAAAGGGGGCATCTGTATACTGGGGGCGGGTGCAGAGTATTTGCCGTGCAACCTGCAGCGGTTGCCTTCCCTCCCCGAGAGAGTGCGCGGCAGTGGAGTCTGTCATTTCCTCTGCTTGCTGCTTCAAGCAAGACAAGCTGCAAATTGCAGGCTCTGAGGGGAGATCCTCAGAAGTACTTCTAGCATCTCAGTGGTTCTTCCAGGAGCGAAGGGAAGCACCTTTCGCTCCAAATTCTGCCCCTTCGAGGCCTTGGCTGCGTGACTTGACCCTTTGATGGTGTGCCAAGACTGCGATTCCCTTGGCGATGCAGCACAAAGTCCAACGCAGGGAGGGTTTGCTGCTGAGCCCAGCAGCTGTTCCTGGGCTGCTTCAGCAGGGAGCTGCCACAGGGAAGGGGCCCTTTGTGGAAGCTTTGCTGGGCTATCATCTTCAGCCAAGGGATGGGAATTAGGGCATGCCATTTCAAAGAATATCTATCTAAAATGCAGGAAAGAGAAGAGGAAAATGCTGCTTGAGCTGTTGGGTACAACAGAAGCTCACAGTGTTGAAGAGCAACGGGCATTTCCACCACCGTGTTTCTATTTCTCTCTTGGCAAAAGAGGCCCAAATGTAGACAGAGCCTACTAGAGCGTCCTTGTTGTTCTCTTGCTTGCTGTGGGAAAGGGCTGTTGCTCCTGGAGGCATGTTGGGAAAGGGAAATGCTCTGTGTTGGGACTGCCTTGTGCTGTGGGAGTGGCCAGCGCAGGCACTTTTCTAAGGGCCTCTGGTTCCTTTTGCCTTGCTCGCTGCAGGTCACCTGACACGCGGATGGAGGCAAGCCTGTCCTTTGGTGAGTGGCAAAGGAAGCTGTGACGTTGCTGGCGTGTGAGAATTGTGCAGCAATTCTGCCAGCTTGGCCTGCTGCAGTCGAGTGTGGAGTGCCAGCGTGGGAGGCTGAAAGAAAGGCCAACTGGCCCGTGGCATCAGCAGCAGCAAAGGGAGCACTGGCTGTTTGCTGATTTTCCAGGGAAGAGCCTTTCAAGAGATGAAAGGCAAATGGGACAGCTCCAAGGCATCTTGCTGCTTGTAGGCAGCAGGGAAGCTCAAATGCACAGCAAGATGGAGTAGCACCTCATTCAGCCAACTTCCTCGGGTTTTCATGACTCAGAGGCCCACTTGGATCAAAGTCTATGATTTCCCCTTCTTCTGGGTCCTTTCCCAGCTCAATAGAAAGCAGCTCCTAAGGGATTGGCTTTTGCCCATCTCTCTCACTTCTGTCTGTCTGCAGGGCTCAACAGCAGGGTCAGCAGCTCCTCTGGCTGCCTCTGTCATCGAGGAAGAGGCTGAAGAGGAGCAAAGGAACATCAAGCCTCCAGCTGCTGTCCCTCCACAGCCTGAACTTGCAGAGCCAGTAAGTGGCAGCTGAGCTTGGCACTGCCTTTGGTGCAGGGCCAGGCTTCCAGTTTTGGAGCAGCCCTTGTTGCTCGTGCCGGAAGATGCTGGCGGCTGTGTGCCTGCCGTGACGTAGGGCTGCTTCAGGCAAGCCAGGGAGCCCTGGCCAGTGGGTTCTGAAGTTTGACATTTAAGCTGGGATGCTGAGAGGGCCTAAGAATGTCTCTTGGGATCAGACAGGAGGCAGCATTCAATGATTCTCCGTGTAGGAGTCAGCCCCTTGTGCCCATTGTCAGGTCAGGCTGCCTGTGCTCAGCAGACGGAGCAGCCCAAAGACGCAGTTGACAGCCTTGCAGGGGACCTGGGAGACACTGGCCCCTGGAAGGGACCTGCCGTGTCCATGGACTAATTAGCTTCAGGTCGATCGGTTTTGCTTATGCTTTATCTGAACCACTGCCAAATTTCTTTTTGTAACTACTGGATTCTATTTGATTGTATTATTTTATCTCAATTAAAACTGCTGCTAAATTTTAAGTTTGTGGTTTATTAAATTAGACATATGGGACCTCATTTATATGAAGAATATGACTTAATAGTTTACAAAATCAAAATGAGTATTATTCAGCTAAATTAACAAGGAATAGAAAAGCATTTGAGACTTAATCACAAAGGATAACTTGATTAAATGAATACATTTTTACTTAATGAGTTAATAGTTCAATCTCCTCTGGCTTTTGATCTCCTCCCCAGAAGGGGTGCAGTTCTTTGATCTCCTCTTCACGAGGGGCACAGTCCTTAGGGTTTGGTCTCGGCTTTGGCATGGTGTGTTGTGTTTTGGATGATGATGACTGCCAAAAACACCCCAAAAATCCCCCCGAAAGCCCCCAAATTTCCTCAAACCCCCCCCACCCCCAAACCTCCCCCCAACTCCCTCAGGATGAATTTTTGGTAAATTTCAGGTAATTTTGGGTGGATTTGGGAGGGGGTTTGGTACCTCCCAGACACCAAATTTGGGTCCTTTTGTGAAGCGGCGAGGGCCCCGGGTGCAGGGCTTGGAGCGGGGCTGAGCAGCGGGGCAGGAAGGGGGGAGGGAGGGAGGTGTGAAACCCCCCCGAGGATCCCCTGATGGGGACACCCCTCAAAAGTTCTGTGCCAGGACTCAGAAACGAACGGGACTTTTGGTTTTTTGGTCTGCAGGCTGTTGTTTATTTTTCTCTTATCAACAGTTCAGCACGCCGGCTGCACACCAGACTTAGCGTACAAAGAGAAGGCACCAAAAGTCACAATAGACACAGGTTCAAGGTCCTTAAAAACGATTTTGTCCAATTAACTCTTAGAGTGCATTTTATTTCTACCTTTCTACCAGTAAATAATTCTTTGTCTGCCACTCAGCGTCTGCATTGCAGATCTTTCCAACCAATCACCCTGTGCTCCCAACACAGCAGAAAATGGAGCAGATGAAGGACAAGGACATCAGGCAATGCCCAAAATCCTCCATCCTGTCTTCTATCCACCCTCATACTAAAATCCTAAAGCTCTCAGTTTTTCCACCCTGTGATAAACTACACTACTATCTATTTCACACACTCGTAGATTCCAATTCACCCCAAAGTCTTGGAAGCTTTCTCCATGGACAAAGGTTAAAAGCAGTGTTCTCCTGGGGATCAGGACTTGTCAGGACAGGCAGGGAGACATTCCCTGTGCCCTGGGTTCCAACAGCAGGGGGAAGGGGAGGTTGGGGACAGGAAAAGAAGGACTTAGGCAGGAAAAAGGGGAACCTTAAACAGCGTGGTAAGCGCCATTTCTAGAGGGAGGGCCCGGGACGGCGCGGCCGTCACCTTCCCGGGGAGGTGTGGATGCACAATCCAGGTAAGATTTCCCATGGATCGGCCTGGGAAACATCAGGGAGCTGGAGATGAAGAATTCTGAACAAGCTCGCAGGTGGTGTTGGTGACAATTGTTTTCCTCATGTATTGTTTACCCCAAGGGGTGTTTTCTTAATTAGCCAATTATGTGAAATGTAAAATAACCAATCAGGTCCACCTGTATCGGGACCCAGTATAAAAAAATGGGTTTCCCAATAAACATGATTATTGGCCTTCTGAAGATGCACAGAGTGTGTCACTCATTTATCCGTGTCATTTCTGACTCAGCACTGACAGGCAGGGAAGGGGGGACATGGAAAGACGGGGCGGAAGGAGGACACAGGACGGAGAGAGGACGGCAGCGCTCCCCTGTCACCTCTGGATGGATTCTGTCCCTTGCTCTGCCCTCAGGAAAAGGGGGACAGGGTGGCACCGAGTGCTGGGAAGGATGAAAGTTCGACAAGAAACTTTAACAGATATGTGTGCTTGGCAGAAAGATTTTTGAATGTAGAATCTGAAGAAGGAATAGAAATGAGAGCAAGTTTTGATATAGAAGAAAAGAATTGCTGAGCCAGTCTTTCTGGATAACTAAGAAGGCAAAGGGTATGTCACTTACAAGGGGTTTTTATGGCTTAGAGCAAAGGAGAAACCCACCCCAAACAGAAGATGTTTTTACCAAGCAAAAAGATTCCACAGGCAAACAAGACTGCTGATATTGCAAGTAGAAAATAGGTCTCAGAACTTTCCACTGCAAGAAAACTGAAAAACAACTTCTAGCTTAAACTGTAGCATTCTAACTTTTAGTGATTGGAGAATAGTAACATCAATATGGTAATTATAGGAGTTATGATAGGCTATAGGTAAAAGTAAAGGTATTTACTGGTTCTTCTGTGTTAAGATGCTCAGCAAAGAAGAGTATATAATGCACTGTAACCAAAGCTAAAGGGTCTCCAGGCTTGTCTGCAGCTGGAGCTGACAGCTGTAGGCAAAGGCTCTGTCACCCACGACCCTGGACTGCTGTAACATCTTGGATACAATAAACTGCATTTGGAAGAGCTGCCTGGAGTCCCACATCTCTCATTCAGGCTCTTACGGGAGAGGGACACGGGGCGACGGAGAGACGGCAGCAACTCCGTGCCCTGCTGGCAGTTTGCACTCCTTGCTGCACTCTTGGGAACAAAAGGGTAAGGAAAGATATGGGCAATGTTATGGATACATATTATAATACTGGCTTTTCGCAAATACTAAAATGGATTTTATATGTGTGATGCTAAAGTAACTTTGTTGTAAAGATATAGTTTTTATTTCTGTTAATTAAGCTGAGTGAAATAGCTGCTTGTGTTAAACTGCCTGCTTGGATGGGATAACATCCAATGCACACAGGATGAGGACACCTGGACAGATCTGCCAACTATCAGCACTCCCCGTCTGAAGGCAGAGTGGACCAAGGCCCAAAAACTGGAGGTGATAAAGAGAAGGAGCCAAAACCACAGCCAAGAAATACACATGCTCTGAAATGGCAGACCCAAAGAGGGGCCATGTAAAATCGCTCCTGGGATATGTAAAGTAGTTTATGGATATGCATGAGGGTCTATGAATATGCAACAGGCTGATGTAAGGGGAAAGGTATTTCAGGGGGATCCCCGAAGGTAACAGGGTGCTCCTGGCTGAGTGCCAAGGTGCACCCAGCCGTAATAACCTTTGCTCCATGGTCCTGGTCTCCCATTGTCCTTTATTAAAATTCTTTTTACATTTTCACAGGACAGTGAATGTGTTTTTCACATTTAGGAACGGTTTAAGTTTTTTTGTTTTTCACGGGAGGGAGTTTTGAAGAGCTACAAGTGGCTAATCTGCCTGCAACAAGGACCATTCCACGGGCTCCTGTCGCCTTTCCCAACACGTCTGCTGCAGCTCATGGAGGGCAAAGCCCTGGAGGCTCCTTATGGGCGGTTATGGACGATTGCAGGCAGCGCCTCGATGCCCTGGATCAGCGGTGCCCCCTCCTGGGAACCCCCACGTTTTCCAGTTTCTGTGAAGCTGCCTGTGAAAAACACATTCACTCTCCTGTGAAAATGTAAAAAAATTAATAAAGGACTTTAATAAAAGTTTGATGGGAGACCAGGACCATGGAGCAAAGGTTATTACAGCTGGGATGGTGTGGATGTTTTGGTTCAGTGACCAGTCACAGCAGAGCTGGCTCTCGCAGTCTGTCAAGGCCAGCTTGTGTGTTATCATTCTTTACTTTTCTTAGCTTAGGTTATCAGCTTCTGGAAACTCTCCTTTCTTTTTCTTTTTAGTATAGTATAGTATATGTATATATCATAAAATAATAAATCAAGCCTTCTGTAGTGGAGTCAAGGATCTTGTCTCTTCCATCACCCCGAAAACCCTTGTGACCACCATCACAGGTGCATGACAAGATGGGCGTTTCGCCTGAAGCCCTGCCCGCAGTCAGGGCAGCGGAAGGGCCTCTCCTCTGTGTGCGTGCGCTGGTGCTGGAGGAGACTGGAGCTGGTCTGAAACCTCTTCCTGCATTGATCACACTCGTAGGGCCGTTCCCCAGTGTGGGTCCTCTGGTGCCGGATCAGGTGGGAGCTCCACCTGAAGCTCTTCCCACACTCCCCACATGTGTGGGGCTTCTCCCCATCATGGAGCTGCTCATGGAGCACCAGCTCCAAGCTCTGGCTCCATCTCCGGCCGCCTTCCCGGCCCAGGCTGGCTCTTTCCCCCTCACATCCCCGCCATCTGCGTTTGCAGCCCCTCCTCGTGCGGCATCTCCGGGCCTTTTCCTCCCCGTTGCCTTCCTGCGCCGTGGAGCCGCTCAAAACGGCCTCTTCCACCAGGTTCTGCCGCGGGCGTTTGTCCTCCCTGCTCTCCATGCTCAGCTCCTGCTCTGGGGGAGGAAGGACAAGGACACGATGGGATTTGCCTCCGTGCCACAGGCAAGGGCAAGGAGATCCCCCCAGGGCTGTGCTGCAGCCGGGGCCGTGCTGGGCTGGGAGATGGAGCAGCACAGAGGGGAAAGGGGCACTGACTTCCTCCTCACCTGCCTCAGTGTCCCGGGGCATCTTCCTCTTCCTCACAGCCTGCCAAGCACTGGGAATGGGCAATCCTGGTTTGGGGAAAACAAGGGATGAGCACGTTGAGTTTCAAGGTCCCTCTGCCCAAGTCCATCTCTACAAGTCACTGGCCATCTGGGTTCCAGAAAAACCTCCCAAACACCAAGATTCAGCCCTGAAAAAGCCCCCCAGGAGTTCCCTGTCCCTGGTCCCTCCCCTTTGGTGTTCAGGGGTACCCTCCTGTCCCAGCTGCTGGGGTCACGCTTGGATTGGGGGTCCCCCTTCTCCTCGGTGCCCGCCCTGCCCAGGCTGCTGGCAGTCCCAGCAATGCCAAAAGCTCCCCCCTCTTGGCTCTCCCCATTTCGGGATGCCGGGGCTCTTTGGGCTCCCGGGCTCCCTTCTCCCCTCATTCTCTGCTCTGGGCTGCAGCGGCTCCAAGGAGTCCCCCCTGCCCCTCTCCAGGCTCTTGAGGCTCCCGCCAATGGCAGCGCTCCCCCCTCTCTGGGCTCCCCACTTTGGGCTCCTGGGGGACACAGGGCTCTGCTCCTCCAGGCTGCCTCTGCCGGCAGCCGCCACCGGCACCCCCGATGTCCCCCCAAGGGGCCTTTTCCGCTCAGCCTTGCACTTCTTCGTTCTCCAAACATCCCCCCAAAAAAAACCAACCCAGGGACCGCCCAGGATATCAGGGCCGAGCTCACCTTCCCCACTCACCTGCACGATGGGGGAGGCGATGATCCCACAGGTGGGGGCTGCGAATTCAGGCAGGGCTCGACTGTGTGGTTCTGTCCGCTCAGCCTTGATCCGCCTTTGTCTCTCCTCTTCCTCCCGCTCCTCCTCTACCATCCCCCCTCCTCCTCCCCCTTTGTCTTATCCCCACCTCCTTCTCCTCTTCCATCCCTCCCCTTCCATTCCTTTCCTCCTCCTCCTCCCTAACTCCACCTCCTTCTCCTTCCATCGCTGCTCTCTCCCCACCTTCATCCCTGCCCTTCCCTCCCTCCTCCTCCTCCCCCAGCAGCAGCCACACCCTCGGTGCCCCGTTCCCGCAGCCCTCGCAGCCCGCGGCAGGAGCGGGGATGGAGCCGGGACAGCTCGGGATGGGCAGCGCGGGGCTCTCGGCTGCTCCCAGCCGCTGCGGCCGGGGGGAACCCGGCCCGGGCCAAAGGAGAGGCAAACTGGGCAAACTGGGGGCTGCACATCCCAACTGGGCCTTGCTGGGGCCCCTGCCTGGCCACTGCCAGCCCTTGGGGCTCCTCTGGGCACATCCGCCAGGGGGAACGCACACGGGGCTGGGGGATCCCAGCAGTGGCAGCGCTGCCAGGGACTGGGCTGGACTGGGATCCTACTGGGAGTGACTGGGACTGTCCTGGCTTTGTAGTGACATCAAACTGGGATCATACTGGGACTGTACTGGCTTTATACTGACATCATACTGGGATCATGCTGGGAGTGAGTAGGAGCCTGTGGGGGACAGCTGAGACCATGTTAGGGGAAATGGGATATACTGGGAGTGACTGGGATTATGCTGAGCATGACTGGGAGCAGCTGTGAGCAACTGGGAACAACTGGGAATGACTGGCTGCATTCTGGGGGTGATTGGAAACTGCTGTGCTTATACTGGGATGAACTGGGATCATGTTGGAGCTGACTGGGACCATCCTGGCAGTGAGTGCCACTACACTGAGACTGACTGGGAGTGCTTGGGTGAAAATGGGATCGTACTGGAAGGAACTGGAAAGATGCTGGAGGGAACTGGGGTACACTGTGAGATACTGGGAGTGACTGGAAGGAAAGTGAAGGTGAAAGAGAGCAACTGGAACCATGTAGAGCAAAACTGGTTTCATTCTGGCAGTGACTGGGAGCACACTGGGGCCATAATTGCATCATACTGGGAGTGACAGGACTAATACTGGGAGTATGTGAGTGACTGGGAATACACCTTGCACATCATCCCCCATACTGGGGGTGAATGGGAGCAACTGGGATTAGACTGCAAGGGACTGGGATCATACTGGGAATGGCTACAATCATACTGGCATTAAGAGTGGGTGTGATTGGACTCTGACTGGGGGTTACTGGGAGCTACCAGGCCCATGCTGGGAGCCAACTGGGCACATAATCAGAGCAACTGGGAGACAACTGGGGGCAAGTGATCCACACTGAGGTAACTGGGAGTGCCTGGCAATGACTATGAGAATGTTCAGGGCAACTGGGATATACTGGGAGCGTCTCAGACCACGTGGGTGGTGTGAGAGTCTGTCCGAAATATCCCTCATCTGCGTCACAATCGTCATTGGGGACCACTGAAGAAAAGACCCCCCTGTCCGAAATCTCTGGCTCTGTAGGAGAAAGTGACACGCCAAGGGCTCTGGGACCTGACAGCACTGCTGGCCTCTTGTCCACAGGTGTGTTTGCAGTCTGCTACACTGAGCCCAATGAGAAGAAGAAGGGGGCACCGTGCCCTGTTTGCAACAAGAGCCTTGGGAGCTGTCCCACCTCTCGGCCTGGCTGGACTTCTCCTGAGTTCTGGCTGGTCCCCTGCAGAAGACCCCTCTCACTCGTTTGCAACCACCGTGACAGACAGACTGAGATGTAAGGAGCCTCTCCATCAAGGACTGAGACATGGAACCCCCATGTGAAAAGGCCCCTCTGCTCCTTCCAAGGACTGGGACTGACACCCCCAGCCCGGGGGAGGTGTGTGGGGGAGGCAAGCTGACCAAAGCGAGATGTTTGCCTGCAGGTTCTGACCACTGGGCCAAGAAGACAATGGCTCTCGTTCACTGCTGAGAGCATGGACTACCTGTTACATCTATTCCTTATTGTATCTGCTTCCTCCCCCTCGCAATTTCCAATAGACTTATCATAATAAAAACCTCTGAGTTAGCTAGAGATTTCGAGATCTCTGTGACGTAACAGGCGGATCCTCGACTGGACTGGACCAAAGGACTTCATCTCTACGTTTGGTAGCTATATCCCCCTCTTTCTCTCTCTCTCTTTCTCTCTCTATCTTTTTCTTTTATTAAACTTGTTTTAAATATATATTTTTTTCACATTTTTTTTACCATCTTAATATTATAAAAACACCAAACTTTTTTTTTATTTTTTTTTTAAATAAACAGCTCTTTCGACTTCCCGCCGGTTGTGGGTTTGTTTCTGGGGGGCCTTGGAATTCTCTCCCAAATTTGCCCTAAACCAGGAACCCTTAATCCCTCTATGGCATTTTGCTGTGGTCATTCAATAAAGGTGCATTTGTTTTGATTATCATTGCAAACCCCCTGTGCCGTGTTGGTTCTTTTGCACCCTGAGATCAAATCCACGAACCATTACAAAACCCATCCGTGAGGACGGATCGTGACACCCCCTGAGGACCCCTCCCCAAATTACCCCCAAAGCCCCCCCAGCACCCCCAGACCCCGCTAAAACCCCCTCAAGTTCCCCCCAGACCCTGCCCAAGTACCCCCCCCCCAAACCTCCTCAAGACCTCTCCCCAAATTCCCCTCACGACCCCTCCAGGACCCCTCACCTGTCCCTGCGCCTCCTCAGCAGCTCCCGGAGCTCCCCGTCCTCTCCCAGCGCCTCCCCGCTCTCTCCAGCGCCTCCCGCAGGACCCGCCCGAGCCCGGGGCGGCTCCCGGGGGTCCCTGAGGGGGTCCCGGGGCTCCGGGGGCGGCAGGAGGGGAGGGGGCGCCTGCTCCACGCCCAGCCCCGGGGTCAGGGAGCGCCGCTTCGGGCCCAGCTGGAGCGGCACGGGGAAGGCGGGAGGTGCAGAGAGGAGGCGTCGCGGTGATTGGTTGTGTTGGGGAGGGAGGAGGCGGGAGTTGCTGAGGGGAGGCGCACGGTGATTGGTTGGTTTGGTTTAGGGCGCGGTGATTGACCGGAAAGGCGCACGGGAGGCTGGAGTTGCTGAGGGGAGGCGCGTGGTGATTGGTTGGTTTGGGGCTAGGTGTGCCGTGATTGGTTTATTTGGGAGATGAAGCGCGGTAATTGGATGCTTTGGGGTGGGGCGCGCCGCTATTGGCTGGGAAAAGTCCAGGGTTTTTAAGGGAACGTTCCCGGTTTTTTGGGGAAAAATTCCCGGATTTTTTGGGAGAAACTCCGGTTTTTTAGAGAAGAAACTATTCTGGATTTTTTGACCCCAAATTACCCCAAAAAACCCAAATATCCCTAAATAAACGCCAAAAACCCCCAAATAACACAAATACCTAAAACCCCCTAATAACCTCAAACAAATCCAAATAACCCCAAAATACCCCAAATGAAACCCAAATAACCCCAAATGACTCCAAGTACAGCTAAATAAACCCCAAATACACCAACATAAACCAAACAAACCCCAAAGAAACCCCAAATAATTCCATATAATCAAAAAACCCAAACCAAATTAACCCAAATAAACCCAAATACTTCCAAATAACCCGAATAAACAAAAATAAACCGAAAGAACCCCAAACAAACCAAATTAACAACAAAAACAAAACACAAAAAACCCAAATAACCTTAAAAAACCACAAAATAAACACAAATAAACCAGTTTAAACCCATGATAAACCCCAAAAAAATTTCCATAAATACCCCAAATAACTCCCAAATAATCCCTAAATAAACTCAAGTAAATCTAAGCACAATTAAATAAACACCAAAGAAATCTAAAAAAAAAACCCCAAATAAACCCAAATAACTCTATATAACCCCCAAAAGACGAAATTACCCCAAATAAACCCCCAAAACCCAAAAAAACCCCTCAAATAAACCCCAAATAATTCCTAAATAAACCCTAATAAACCCCAAATAACCCCAGTTCCTCCCGTTGCCGCCCCGCAACAGATCCTGGCCGATCAGAACGCGCGGCGCTGATGATGACAGAGTTGCTGGGCACAAGCTCAGGGCAATGGTCCCGCTCGGCGATTTTCAGCCAATCAGCGCTCGGCCTGACTCTGATTCATCAGTTCTCAGGCAGAGCCCAGCACCCCTCACACCGCTAACCAATCAGAGACCGCGCGGGGTAATTTCCAGCCAATCAGAGCGTTTCTCTTTGATGACTCATCAGTTGCAAGGAGCGGAATTTGGGGAAGGGGGGGAAGGTGACCTCGCGGATGGGGTGGGGACCCCAAATTAATCCAAAACGGGGTCGGGACCCCAAAATGGAGAAGGAGGGCCCTGGAACCCTCAAAACCAAACACGGGGGAGGGGATGGGAGCCCCAAACAGGATGAAGCCAATTTTGTTCCTGGAACATGTAAAGTAACTTATGGATATGCAAAAATATCTATGAATATGCAACAGGCTGATGTAATGGAAGACAAGGACCATCGAGGAAAGGTTGTTATGGCCACCAGGACCCCCCAGTTGTTTTCGGGGACACCCCTTCATTAATCTGGTTTTAATTACATCAGCCTATGGCATATCCATAGATCCTTATGCAAATCCATAAAATAATTTACATATTCCAGGACGATTTTACATGGCTGCTCCTTGGGGGTGTCTCCCCATTTCAGGAGCGTCCCCTGGAATGGAAAATGTAAATCCCACTCCCTCTGACTAATAATAATAATAATAATAATAATAATAATAATAAAATTAAGGGGCTCTCAGGAAAAGATATAGGAGTAGAAATAACAATGGTTTATTAGGAAAAATTAAAAATACAAATGCAGTAGTACACACAAAAAAAGACAGTGACAGAGTCAGAATCCTCTGGGAATCCAGTGGAAAAAGCTGAAATTTTTGCAACCCAGTGGGAAAAGGCTGATCCTCTGTGAATCCAGTGGGAAAAGGCCGATCCTTTGGGAATCCATTTCTTACCCCCCAAAGACAGGGCAAAGGCAGGGCCGTGGGGTTTTTATAGGATATCCCAAGGGTACAGTTGGGGTTTGGGTCAGGGGAGGAGTTCTTAGCAACACAAGAAGGGGGAGATCAAATTCCTGCCTCTTAGCAACAGAGGCACTCCACACAGAATGTGTCCCCAAATCCTAAATTCCCCCTCTAAAACAACCGAGAAATTATGGAACTTCCGATATATTTGATTAATTTCCTTCATTTAACCCAGTTGTGGGTGTTTTTAAAGGATGAGGATGAAGCAGAGGAAAATTAAGGCCAAACAAAAAGGCTAAGCACTCAGGTGTGTTCCCAGCATGGATCACAGGGAATGTGAGTCACCAGGGCTGTGCCCAAAGTGCCTCCTCCAGTGGGGGATGGAGCTGGAGCAGCGCACGAAGCTCTTCCCGCACTCGGGGCACTCGCAGGGCTTCCCTTAGTGGTGCCTCCGTTGGTGTTGGGTCAAGTTAGAGCTCTGTGAGAAGCTCTTCCCACACTGGGGACACTCGTAGGGCCTCTCCCCAGTGTGGATGCGCCGGTGGGTGACGAGGGTGGAGTTGTACTTGAATCCCTTCCCGCAGTCGGGGCAGCGGAAGGGCCTCTCCTCTGTGTGAATCCGATAGTGCAGGAGGAGAGAGGAGCTGGTCAGAAACCTCTTCCTGCATTTATCACACTCGTAGGGCCTCTCCCCTGTGTGGATGCGCTGGTGGGTGATGAGTTGGGATTTGTGCTTGAATCCCTTCCCACAGCTGGGGCATTGGAAGGGCCTCTCCTCTGTGTGACTCTGATAGTGCTGGAGGAGACTGGAGCTGGTCTGAAACCTCTTCCTGCATTGATCACACTCGTAGGGCCTCTCCCCAGTGTGGGTCCTCTGGTGACTGATCAGGGTTGAGTTCTGGCTGAAGCTCTTCCCACACTCCCCACACTCATAGGGCCTCTCCCCAGTGTGGGTCCTCTGGTGACTGATCAGGGTTGAGTTACGGCTGAAGCTCTTCCCACACTCCCCACACTCGTAGGGTCTCTCCCTGGTGTGGATCCTCTGATGCTGGATCAGGCTCCCTTTGTGTCCAAAGCTCTTCCCACATTCCACACATTCATAGGGCCGTTCCCCAGTGTGGATGCGCTGGTGATTCACAAGGGTGGAGTTGCGTTGGAATCCCTTCCCACAGCTGGGGCATTGGAAGGGCCTCTCCTCTGTGTGACTCTGAAAGTGCTGGAAGAGACTGGAGCTGGTCTTAAACCTCTTCCTGCATTGATCACACTCGTAGGGCCGTTCCCCAGTGTGGGTCCTCTGGTGCCTGATCAGGTCGGAGTTCCACCTGAAGCTCTTCCCACACTCCCCACACGTGTGGGGCTTCTCCCCATCATGGAGCTGCTCATGGAGCACCAGCTCCGAGCTCTGGCTCCATCTCCGGCCGCCTTCCCGGCCCAGGCTGGCTCTTTCCCCCTCACATCCCCGCCATCTGCGTTTGCAGCCCCTCCTCGTGCGGCATCTCCGGGCCTTTTCCTCCCCGTTGGCTTCCTGCGCCGTGGAGCCGCTCAAAACGGCCTCTTCCACCAGGTTCTGCCGCGGGCATTTGTCCTCCCTGCTCTCCATGCTCAGCTCCTGCTCTGGGGGAGGAAGGACAAGGACACGATGGGATTTGCCTCCGTGCCACAGGCAAGGGCAAGGAGATCCCCCCAGGGCTGTGCTGCAGCCGGGGCCGTGCTGGGCTGGGAGATGGAGCAGCACAGAGGGGAAAGGGGCACTCATCTCCCCTCACCGGCCTGTGCACAAATCTACAAACAGGACGGGGCCTGCTAGGGGCTTGGCAATGAGCTATTTTGTTTTGGAGAAACAAGTCTCATTACATGGTTATGACAATGGGACGTTGGGAGCAGCTCACATCCGCAGGTGGCAGACAAAGAACTAAATGTTAGAACTTACTTTATAAAGGGCCTTGTTGACAATCACACAAAGCAAAAGCAGATATTGACTGTAGCGCTCCAGAGAAGCAAATGTAGCTTGAAGGTAAAAAGAGTGGTTGCTTATTTAATGAAATAAAAATAAGCGTGTAAAAAGGGTAAGCAAACAAAATGAACAGAGTAAAATTATTAAAGCTTGAGGCTTCCATTAAATACAATAAATTTCTTGTTAGATATACTATTTCTACTAAGCAAGTTAGTAAGAGATAAAATCTATAGCATTTACATACAGACCATTGTTCTATTACATCGCATACTTTCTATATTTTAAGCCAAAAAATTTTTCTGCTGACCTTCTGCAGAGCTAGTATGGTCTGCTCTGACCCTGGACCTGTATTCAGGCAGAGAGAATTGTTTCATCAAAAGGCTTTTCTTTTGCAGTCTTGCCACAAAACTGTTTTCATTTGTTCAGTAATTAAGGTATCTAAAACATTGATTTCATCTCCTCAATCTTGCTTATAGTTTCTGGGGCATATTCCCAAAATCTTCTCACCAGACAATCATATTTACCATAATTTGGAAACGGGAAATCCTGGTTTGGGGAAAACAAGGGATAGCACATTGAGTTTGAAGGTCCCTCTGCCCGAGTCCATCTCTATAAGTCACTGGCCATCTGGGCTCCAGAAAAACCTCCAAAAACACCAAGATAGAGCCTTTAAAAGGCCTCCCAGGCATTCCCCATCCCTGTTCCAATCCCTGTGGTGTTTCGGGGTTCCCCCTGTCCCAGCTGCTGGGGTCACACTTGGATTGGGGGTCCCCCTTCTCCTGGGTGCCCGCCCTGCCCAGGCTGCTGGCAGTCCCAGCAATGCCAAAAGCTCCCCCCTCTTGGCTCTCCCCATTTCGGGATGCCGGGGCTCTTTGGGCTCCCGGGCTCCCTTCTCCCCTCATTCTCTGCTCTGGGCTGCAGCGGCTCCAAGGAGTCCCCCCTGCCCCTCTCCAGGCTCTTGAGGCTCCCGCCAATGGCGGCGCTCCCCCCTCTCTGGGCTCCCCACTTTGGGCTCCTGGGGGACACAGGGCTCTGCTCCTCCAGGCTGCCTCTGCCGGCAGCCGCCACCGGCACCCCCGATGTCCCCCCGAGGGGCCTTTTCCGCTCAGCCTTGCACTTCTTCATTCTCCAAACATCCCCCCAAAAACCCAACTGGGAGCAACTGGGAGTGACTGGGAACATGCTGGAGGGAACTGGGCTACACTGGGAGATACTGGGAGGGACTGGAACAAAAGTGAGGGTGAAAAGAGCAACTGGAACCATGTGGAGCACAACTGGTTCATACTGGCAGGGACTGGGAGCACACTGGGCTCATCTTTGGATCATACTGGGAAGGACTGGACTAACACTGGGAGTATCTGAGAGTGACTGGGAACACACCCTGCACATCATCCCCCATACTGGGCCTGACTGGGAGCAACTGGGAGCACACTGGGAGCAAATGGCATCATACTGGGACTGACTGGGCTGATCTAGGAAGCAACTGGAACCATGCTGGAGGCAGCTGGGACCATACTGGGAGAGACTGGAAGCAACTGGGATTATACTGGGACCACACTGGGAGGGCTGGCATGTGACTGGGATCAAACTGGAGCTTACTGGGATCATATTGGGGTTGAAAGGGAGCGACTGGGATCACACTTTGGGCTACTGGGAGCAGCTGAGGGAAACTGGGATGATGCTGCAAGCAAACTGGAGGAACTGGGAAGGACTGGATGCATGCTGGAGGCAACTGGGATATTCTGGGCATGACTGGGGGATCATACTGGGAGAACTGACACCTTACTGGGGCCACTGGCAGTGCCTGGAAATGACTACAGACATGCTGGGGGCAACTGGGATATACTGGGAGTGTCTGGAACCATACTGGGGGGACTGGAACCACACTGGGAACAACTGGGACCATGCTGGGGAGAACTGGGACCACACTGGGGGCAACTGGGAGTGAGTGGGACCATGCTGGGAGGGACTGGGATCATCTGGGAGTGACTGGGACTAGAGCAGGGGCAACTGGGTTCAACTGGGACCATACTGGGAGTGTCTGTAACCACAGGGGAGTGATGGAAGCACACTGGGAACAGCTGGGCCCATGCTGGGAGCAACTGGGATCACACTGGGGGCACTGGCATCAGACTGGGAGTGACTGGGAGCAACTGGGATTAGACTGCAAGTGACTGGGATCATACTGGGAGTGGCTACACTCATACTGGGATTATACTGGGTGTGAATGGAACCTGACTGGGGGTTACTGGGAGCTACTGGGCCCATGTTGGGAGGAAAATGTGACACACTGGGAGCAACTGGGATCAGCTGGAAGGTTCTGGAACTGTGGTGAGAGGACTGAGACTACAACTGGGGCAACTGGGATCATACTGGGAGAAACTGGGACCACCCTTTGAGCAACAGATAGAAACTGGGATTATGCTAGAGGAAACTGGGAGTAACTGGGAAAGACTGGGATCATTCTGAGGTAACTAAAACATCCTGGGAGTGTCTCTAACCATACTGGGGGGACTGGAACCACACTGGGAACAGCTGGGATCATGCTGGGAGCAACTGGGACGATGCTGGGGAAACTGAATCTACCCTGGAGGCAACTGGGCACGACTGGGACCCTGCTGGGAGGGACTGGGACTATTCTTGGGGCAACTGGGATCATAATGGGAGGAACTGGGAACATCTGGAATTCTGCTGGGAGCAACTGGGATCACACTGGGATCACAGTGAGAGCAGCTGAGTCCATACTGGGTTACACTGGGATCTCATTGAGAGTGACTGGAATCATACTGGGATTGACTGGGAGTGGCTGGTTTTGTGGATTTTGGGGGGGTTTGGATTTTGGGGGATTTTATTGGCATTTTGAGGGGGAGTTTTTCTGGGGGTGTTTGGAGGTTTATTGAAATTTTTTGTGGCTTTTTTTGACTTTTGGGGGTTTTACTGGGATTTTGTTGGGATTTTTATGGATTCTCAGAAATTCTGAGGGTTTTATTGGGATTTTTAGATTTTTTGGGGCATTTTATTGGAATTGTGGTGGCATTTAGTGGGATTCATTGGGGATTTGGGGTTTTTGGGATTTTTGGTGGGTTTTGTGGGGTTTTTGGGTGTTGCCAGAATTTCTTTGGATCTTGGGGGAGATTTTGTGGGACTTTTTATGGTTTGGGGGACATTTTTGGGGGATTTGCGGAGTTTAATCAAGATTTTTGTGGTTATTGGGATTTCAAAGGATTTTGTGAGCTTTTATTGGGATTCTAGGGTGTTCTAATGGGATTTTGAGAGATTTAATTGGGATTTAGTGGGTTTTATTGGGACTTTCGGGCCTTTGAAGGAGATTTTGGTGCCACTCAGCCCTTCCCCACACCCAGGGAATGCCCCAAAGCCCCCCTAAAATTCCACTAAAACCCCACAAAACCCCCAAAAGTTACAAGAAAACCTCCAAAAACCCCAGAGAGTCTCCAAAAATCCCAATGGAACTCACCAAAATTAAAAAAACTCCCAAAAATTTTAATAAACCCCCAAAAAAACCCCCCAACCCCAACAAAACACCCACAATCCAAAACCCCCAAAATCCCCCCAGAACCCCCCAGACTCAGTGGGGCCGTCCTAGATCAGGGGGCACCGGCCGGTGGAACAGGAGCCACTTCAGGGGCCCTCGGAGCTTTTTGGGGAGGGGGCACCATGGGAGACCCCCCAAAAACCGGGGGGGGGAACCCCTGCTGTGCCCCCTCCCCTGAAACCCCCAGGGCCCCCGGGATCCCCAAATCTCCCCCAGGACCCCCACAGTCCCCCAAGGTTGGCCCAGGACCGCTCTGGACGCCCAAAATGTCCCCAGGACCCCCAAAACCTCCCCAGGACTCTCAGATCCCCCCAGTTCTCCCCCAAAATTCACCCCAGACCCACCTGAGACCCCCCCAAATCCATCAGACTGCCCCCAAATCCCCCTCAGACTCCTCAATTTTCTCCCAAACCCTATGAAATCCCCTCAGACTCCCCCAAATTTCTCCAGACCCACCTCAAAACACCCCAGATCCACTCACAACCCCACAGTTCCTCTCACAATCCCCCCAAAATCCCCTCAGACCCTCCCAATTCCCCTCAGATCCCCCCTAAACCCACCTGAGAACGCTCCAGACCCTCTCAAGCCTCCCCCAAGGCTCCCTAACGCCCCCTCAGACCCACCAAAGCCCCCTCACACCCCCTCATTCCCCCCAAGCCCACCGCACACCCCCCTATTTTCCGTCAGGGCCCCCAAAAATTCCCAGTTTCTCCTCAAACCCGCCTGTGACCCGCCCAAACCCCCCCAGTTTCTCCCCGGCCCCACCTCAGCTCCTCCTCAGCCGCTCTGCTCTCCCCTCACAATCTCCCGCCTCCGCCGCGCGCGCGGGCTCCCCCAGCCAATAGCGGCGCTCCTCGCCGAACCAACCAATCACCGCGCTGCACTTTCCCGAATTAATCAATCACGGCGCGGCTCCCCTCAGCAACGCCCGCCTCCCCCGCGCCGCCCCAGCCAATCAGAGGCGAGCCGGGAGCGGTGCCCCCTTCCCGCCGCCGCCGGGACCCGCCGGGCTCGGGACAGGAGGGGGAGGGGCCTGAGAGGGGATCGGGGGGGGGGCGGGGAGGGTCCGGGGGGGTCTGGGGGGGGTTGGGGAGGGGTCCGGGGTTTGGGGGGGTCTGGGGGGTCTGGGGAGGGGTCCTGGGGCATTGTGGGGGCACCTGGGGGGTGCGGATGGGTCCTAAGAGGGGTCTCGAGGGGAGGGGGTCCTGGGAGGGTCTGGGGGTTTGAGAAGGTGTTGGGAGGGTCTGGGGGTTGGGATGGTCCTGGGGGGAGTTTGGGGAGGGCTCTGGGGGGTCCTGGAAGGCTCCTGGGTGGGGTCTTGAGAAGGAACAAGGGGGGCCTTGGGGAGGGGTCTGGGGAAGGGTCTGGGGGGGTCTCAGGGGACATCCTGGGCTGGGCCCGATTGGGGCCTGGGGGCTCTCAGGGGGTCCTGGGCCAACCCTGGGGGGCTCTGGGGGGTTTGGGGTTCCTGGAGGGGTCTTGGGGGAGATTTGGGGGTCCCGGGGGGTCCCAGGCCCACCCTGAACCGGGGTCTGGGGGTTTCAGGGGGAGGGGGCACAGCAGGGGTTCCCCCCGGTTTTTGGGGGTCTCCCATGGTGCCCCCTCCCCAAAAGCTCCGAGGGCCCCTGAAGTGGCTCCTGTTCCACCGGCCGGTGCCCCCTGAGCCAGGACGGCCCCAGTGAGCCTGGGGGGTTCTGGGGGGATTTTGGGGGTCTTTTTGGGATTTGGGGAATTTTGGGACATTTGGGGACCTTCGAAGGGGCTTGGGGGGGTTGGGTTTTGGGGATTTTTTGGGATTTTGGGGCATTTTTGAGGCGATTGTGGGAGGGTTTTGGGGGATTTGGGGGGGGCTTTTTGGGTTTTGGGGGGATTTGTTGGGATTTAGGGGGAATTATTGGGTTTTTGGAGAGAATTATTGGGTTTTGGGGGATTACAGGATTTTGGGGGGTTTTATGGATTTGGGGAGTTTGGATTTTGGGGCATTTTATTGGGGTTTAGGTGAGGTGTCATGTTTTGGGGGGGTTTATTGAAATTTTTGGGAGTTTTTTTAACTTTGGTGAGTTCCACTGGGATTTTGTGGGATTCTCTGGTATTTTGGAGCATTTTATTCTGATTTTTAGGGGCTTTGGGGTATATTTTGTAGAATTTTGTTGGGCCTTGTGTGGTCTGGGGGGGCTTTGGGGTTGTCCCCAGGTGTGGGGAAGGGCTGAGAGGCACCAAAATCTCCTTTAAACCCCCAAAAGTCCCAATAAAATCCACAAAATCCCAATTAAATCTCACAAATTCCCATTAGAACAGCCTAGAATCCCAATAAAAGCCCACAAAATCTCTTGAAATCCCAACAGCCCCCCACATAATCCCAATTAAACCCCACAAACCCCCCAAAGATGTCCCCAAAACCACAAGAAACCCCCCAAAATCCCCCCCATGACCCAAAGAAATCCTGGCAATACCCAAAAAAACCCAGAAAACCCCCCAAATCCCACAAAAATCGCCAAAAACCCCAAAAATTTCCTTTAAAACCCAGACCTCCAAAGAATCCCACTAAATGCCTCCACAATTCCAATAAAATCACCCCAAATCCCCCAGAAATTCCAAAAAAACCCCTAAAACTTTAAGAGAATCCCAAAAAATCCCCAAAAAATCCCAGTAATCCCCCCCAAAAATAAAAAAAACCCAAAAATGTCAATAAATCCCCAAAAACCTGCAGAAAACACACCCCCACAATAAGCTCGCCCCAAAATTCCAAACCTCCCAAAATCCACAAAACCCCCCAAAGTTCCCCAACTCCCCCACACCCAATCACTCTCTCCAAAGCCCCAGTCAATGGCCCCTGAGCTCCCCACAAACGCCCCCAGCCCAGAAAGCCCCAAAGGCCCCAGCCCTGCCCAGCCCTCCCTGGTCCCTCCCAGCCCCGCCCAGGCCCGGCCGGGGCCGCGGCCAAAACTGCCCGGAGCGAACGCGGAGGGCCCGGAGCGAGCGCGGAGCCCATCCCGGGCTCGGCCTCAGCCTCGGCCCCTCGGGGGCATTTGGGGCCGGCCTGGGCAGGGTTAGGGTGGGCTCAGATCCCTGGCAGGCATTCCCGGCCTTCCCGGGGGGATTTTAGGCCCCTTTGGCTGATTTTGGGCCAAATCTGGTGGGTTTGAGGGGGGATTTTAGATCCCTTTGGATGATTTGAGGCCCATATGGGTGAATTTAATTTTGTGTGAGTGATTTTAGGTCCCCTTTTCTTTGTGATTTTGGGCCCATTTGAGTAGGATTTTGCTTCTTTGCGTAATTTTAGGTCAAACCAAGTCATTTAGGATGATTTGAGGTCCTCTTGTGTTGTTTCAGGCACATTTGGGTGATTTTAGGTCAATTTAGGTGATTTTGGGCAAAAACCGGATGGATTTTAGGCTCCTTCGGGAGATTTTAAGCCAAAGCAGGTATTTTCAGGGTGGATTTGAAGCCCATTTTGGAGATTTAAGGCTGATTTTAGGCCATTTTGAGGGAGGTGTAAACCAGTTTGGGCAATTTTAGGCCCCTTTGGTTGGATTTTAGACCCCTTTGGATAATTTTAATCCCATTTGGCTGATTTTAGGCCAAACTTGGTGGAGTTCAGCTGCATTTGAGGTGCTTTTGGGTGAAACTGGGCCCCTTTAGGACTTCGTGGCCCCTTGGCCCCGCCCCTTTCCCCTCACGGTTCCCGCCCTTTCCTCGCCTCCATGGTCCTGGTCTCCAATTAAACTTTTATTAAAGTCCTTTATTAATTTTTTTACATTTTCACAGGAGAGTGAACGTGTTTTTCACAGGCAGCTTCACAGAAACTGGAAAACGTGGGGGTTCCCAGGAGGGGGCACCGCTGATCCAGGGCATCGAGGCGCTGCCTGCAATCGTCCATAACCGCCCATAAGGAGCCTCCAGGGCTTTGCCCTCCATGAGCTGCAGCAGACGTGTTGGGAAAGGCGACAGGAGCCCGTGGAATGGTCCTTGTTGCAGGCAGATTAGCCACTTGTAGCTCTTCAAAACTCCCTCCCATGAAAAACAAAAAAACTTAAACCATTCCTAAATGTGAAAAACACGTTCACTCTCTTGTGAAAATGTAAAAAAATTAATAAAGGACAATGGGAGACCAGGACCATGGAGCAAAGGTTATTACGGCCGGGTGCATCTTGGCACTCAGCCAGGAGCACCCTGTTACCTTCGGGGATCCCCCTGAAATACCTTTCCCCTTACATCAGCCTGTTGCATATTCATAGACCCTTATGCACAGCAAACTTATCCCCCAAACTAGTTTACACCTTCCAAGAACTGTTTAGCACGGCTCTTCCTTGGATCTGCCTTTTCAGAGCATGCAGATTCCTTGGTTGTGGTTTTAGTCCATTCTTATCACCTCCAGTTTTTGGGCCTTGGTCCACTCTGCCTTCAGACGGTGAATGCTGATAGTTGGCAGATCTGTCCAGGTGTCCTCATCCTGTGTGCATTGGATGTTATCCCATCCAAGCAGGCATTTTAACACAAGCAGCTATTTCACTAAACTAAATTAACAAAAGAAATAAAAAGCTATATCTTTATAACAAAGTTACTTTGACATCTACCATCACTCAGCGAGAGGTTTATTGTGGACTGTATGGCCATGATTTTGCCAGAATGTGGAAAATGCATCGTTTGAAGGTATTTTGATGGTGTCTGACATCAGCTGACTGGAGCAGTTTGGTGGGCAGGATCCCTGTGGGCAGGGCCATGGCAGGGATGGTGGCTGGCACTGGCACTGGCAGTGTTATTTTCCCAGACAGGCTCCTGGTACAGCTGTGGGGGAGGGCACCAGCAGCTGCATCAGCCCAGCGAGCAGCAGCACATGGAGGAGAGCCTGATCTGCAAAGAGCCCCTCAGCCCCTTTGCTCCCCCATGGCAGCGCAAGATGATTCCGCCGCAGGTGAAGGGCTGCTGCAGGCTGGAGACTCCTGCAGCCAGGCCTTGTTGCAATCTCCTTGCTGCAGCTGTGCCTGGAGGATGTTGGCCTGCAGCAGCACTGCTGATGCCCGGGAATGCTGCTGGGCTCAGAGAGGCAGAGTGTGCACAAAAGCTGCATTCAAAGCGCTGATGGCGAGAGCCCGGAGCCGCTGGCAAGGGCAGCAGCTCTTCTTCATTCCGTGCAGGTGAGAGCCCGGCCTTGGAGCCTGTCCCTGGGGACAGGGAAACGCTCTGAGTGTAGGTTTGGATTTTCAGGGACAGTCCAAATGAGAATTGCTTTGAGGCAGGTGTTGCAATGTTGGGTTTTGGGTGTGTCTGCAGGAAAGGAAGTGAGAATAAACCCCTTGAGCAACAAAGGAGAACTCTGCATGGCCAATTTACACCCTGCAGATACACTGATCATATGGGCCCACTGAATACTGGGGGCATCTAATGCAGAGTGCAAAGCTTCTTTGAATAGGTAGGAGAGATGAGACTTGGAGAAATGATTTTGCAGATGCAGAAAAAGGGATCAGACCCATGGGTCCCATGGCTCAGGCTTAGTTCTGCCAAATCAAGCATGATTCGTTTTATCTGCTCTGTCGGAGAGTATTTCAGAATGACCTGCCTATTGTGATATTTCTGTTAAGAAAATTTTGAATTGTCATGAACTGCCAAGATGAGAAATGTTTTGAGGCAGATCATGTTTATGTTGGGTTTTGGTGTCTATGCAATAAAGAAAGCAGGGAATAAAGCCCTGGAACAATGAAGCAAAGCAAAAGTGGAACGTTTGGATGGTCACTTTGCTCCCTACAGATCTCAGCCAGCTGAATTCTGGGGTGATCTACTGGGCAATGCAAAGCTTCTTTTACTTCCACTGCCTGGTGCCATTGTTTGTGTCCCAGCACTTGGTTTGATGTGAAGAGAATTAAACAAAATCCCACACAACAAGCTGCAACCCAGAACTCAGTGGGAATTACAGAAATAAAGGCCTTGAAAAGTAGCTTTGGAAAGGGTCTCCTTCCTAGACAGCGTGAAACGCTCAGGCCTGGCCCGGCTGGGCTTAGGGCTGGCTGCCCTTGGGAAGGGAATGGAAGGGGATGGAGTTGGGCTGGGGCTTTGCAGCCATGGAAACGAGAGAACCATGGTGAGCGTGTCACAGAGGGGCAGCCCCACGCTGGGGTGGTGCAGGCTGTGCTTGACACGGCCCCAGCGGCAGCAGACGCGTCTGGCTCTGCCTCTCTGTGCCGAGCGCTGGCGATTGGAGCCACCCGGCCTTGTTCAAAGGCTGGGACCGAGCTCCCGTCGCTGACTGCTCTGAGAGCGTTCCCAAACTCAAACCCAGGCACTTCTGCCAGGCAGAAGCACGGGTTCAAACATGGATTTTACTGGAAAAGGAAAGATGACTGAAGGAAAAGGTGAGGATAGAAAGGAGCTAAAAGGCCGGAGCCAAATGGAAAATAATCCCCGCCCAGATTTCAGGGAAAACTGGTCCGTGGTGGTCAGTGCTGGCTCTGTGTCAGAGTAGGTGGCTGACAGCTGCAGATGATCCTGCAAGGATGCCCATGGCATCACAACATTCTGTCATTAGTTTGACTCTGCTTTCTTCTTTTTGACAGTAGCCAAATCACTCATACTGTCAGCCAGGACAGGGACTATGACCACAGCTGACCCCAAATTTGACATGGTCATGAGATGCAAGTCCTGTTGCATTCTCTGCCATCAATGTCTGGTCTCACTACAGATAAATTTCCCATTCTTCCTCTGCTTGCTGATTGGGTCAAACATTGAGGATGGTATTACGGTGCTATAGACACACCAAAAAGGCCTGCCTGGTGGCTGAGAGGTCTTTGTGGTTTTCAGAAATAGCAGTCACAGCTCACAGTGTGGGTTTTTCCTGTGGATTCACAGAAGGCCAGCCTCAAGAAGGAATCTTTTTCCCCTCTTATCATTGGAGCTTTCCATCTTTCCCTTTAGACTTGCTAACTTAATACTGCTCAGAAAAATTAAACACAAGCTAGTTCCAGGAAAAAAAAAACCCAAAGAAATTGTGTCAAAAAATAAAAAAAACCCTTGAGTGCCACACCCATTAGATGTGTTGATGATAAAGGTGGGAGTTCACCAAACCCACTTCTTGTCTTGTGGGCATGGCTCAGCCTCACACAGAGGTGAGGTTGGATGTGAGCTATTCTCTGTTGGGAGGAAGGGTCTTGTGGCAGCCCAGAGAGGCTGTGCACATTGCCAGGGAACAGCTGTGCCCTGCATGTGCCCCTGCAAGGAGCTGTGCTGCTGCCAGTGCCCCTGGAGCTGTAGGGCTGCTGAGCTGTGGGGCAGGGAGAGGAGCAGGAGGGTGCATGTGCAGCTGAGCCATTCCTGGAGAGCACAGGGCTCTGGGCTCCCTGCTGTCCCAGGGCAGCCCAGAGGCCAGGCTGTGCCTGTGCTAGCTCTGGGGAAGTGGCTCAGGCTTTTGCCCTGGCCTGCCTCAAGTGTCTGCCAGCAGGAGCACGTTTCCCTGTGCAGCTGTTTAGAAGTTGGCAGGAAATGTGTCCCATGAAATACGGAGCTTCAGATGCTTTAGGTTTGCATGGTGGCCTCTGTTCTATTTTGTGTCTCCACTTTGCAGGCCTGACTGGCTGCCCTCTTGCCAAGAGGTTTTCCCTGGCAAGCCCCTCCATGCTCCTTCCCTCCAAGCCGTTGCCTCCCATCCAGAAGAGCTCTCCTGCTACCAAGCCAAGCCCAACATGCAGCAGGGAGCAGGAGAATGGGAAAAATGGCACCGGCTGGGATGAGGAGAGTAGAACAAAACAGGAGCTGAATTCAGAGGGAAAAGGATGTAAGGTAAGGAGACCAAGCTAAGTGCAGTGTGGTAAATGTTCAGTTCATGTGCTGTCAGCAGAGCTCTGAGACCTTTCCCCTGACAGGAACTGACCCCCTCACTGACGTTTGAACAGGTCCTGGTTTGGCTCTTTAGCTGGGCCAGAAATGATGGGATACAAAGGAAGGGTGTGCACCTGGCCCTGCTGCCTCCAGCCCCACTCCTGGCCATGGCATGGGGGCCCTGGAGCAACTTGGGCAGGCAGAGAGCTTGCAGAGAGCAGCAGGGCAGGGAGCTCTGCTGAACTCCCTCAGTGCCAGGGAGCCTGAGATGATGGATGTGTGGGAGCTGGAGAGCAGCCAGCAGCTGGGGTAGACTTGGTTATTATAGTTTTATAAACACCCAGAAAATAAGGAAACGAGGTAGTAGGGCAATTATAAAGATGTCCTTTAAGATGGAGCTCCAGCCACCCGGCACCCCACCCATGAGTATGTCTGTAACCAATCAGATGTGACATTTTGTATTGCTTGGACCCATTTCTTTCATTTTCGTGGTAATCCTTGCATCTTATTTGGGATGTCCAAATTAAAGGCAACAGAGAGCCTCAAACTCCTCACAAGTGTGATGGTGAAGGAGGAGGAGATAATCGTGGCAGCCGATTCTGCAGCAGGGTTCTTGGCGCCTTGTCGTCTCCTGCGTCACAGAAAGGAGAGGTCCTTCTAAAGTCGCTGAAGTAAAATTCGCCTGTTTCATCACCCAACACTGAGTAAGCCCAATTTGAGGTGCCTTTGCTATTCCAGCCCAAGGGAGCAGGATAGTAGCGGCCGCGCCTGGAATAAGCTCCAATGTGTGATGTTAGAGATACTTAATCGGGACTCCAGGTAGAGCAAAGTCGCTTTTGGCCGGGCCAATCGGTGAACTCATTCTTTTTAATCCAACAGCGACCTGATTTTTTGTGGAACGAAAACAGGGACAGGCGACCAAGGTACACAGGGGCCCCTCTGACAAACTGAGGGGGATGCCAGCCAGGCTGGTCACCACGGCCGAAAACACGAGGTAACTGAAAACCTTGCCCGGACCAAAAAGGGAAGTGGGAGAACTAGTAAGATGCGTGGCAGTGCACCACTACCCGTAAGCTGGGTTTATGTTGTGAAAACAGGAAGGAGCGCCAGCAGGGGTTTGGACCACGGGGAAAACTGAAAACACAAGAAGCGTTGCTGGGCCGAGCAATTCTAGTTCCTGGGGGTTAGCGCTAGGTGGGGAAGGCTGCTTTGACCAGCTGATAGCACTCCTGGGGTGTGCCCATAGGGTTGGATTACCATGGGGTGGCAGAGGCGGTATGGCGGTCCCCCGGGGGCTCCGAGGGCGGCTAGGGCAGAAGTGGGATCCCACCTAAGGAAGGCAACGCCCGTGGAGGACTGTTGGCCGAGGACCTATCGAGGCAAAGTGGTCTGCCCCATATAGAGGGATGCACCAGGATTGACTACACATTGGCCCCAGGCTACGGAGACTACCTATGCGTCACACCCGGGTGGAGGCGATAGCTTCAAAGAGGCGTCGTTACGGGCCAAATCAGGAGTGGAGGGGTGAAGGGATGGTTTCTCCTCCTCAAGGAGGTGAGAGCAGCCAAAAGCAAAACCAAAAACCTGATAAAACAAGGTTCTGTCCCTTGGGGTTCACTGCACAGGGTCTAGATCAAAGGGGAAAAGGGAGCCGGCTTCCTTCACCCACCCGCCAGCTTGCTACACTGCCACTTGGGCGGGTGCACCGGTGTTTTTGAGCAAACGTGGAAGGTAGGGCCGCACAAGCAGATGGAACCACACAGGAGACCTGAGGGGGTGAGACCGCACCCACAGCAGCATCCCTCCCCAGGTAACCATGCCGGACAACCCCTCCACCCTCCACGCTCTCCGGTCCCCTATGACCAGTACCGGAGGTTTCTCTCTTGAGTTTGGGTCTTCATGAGAGCCCAAAATGTCTTATAATGGGAGGGTCAAAGAATTGTCAAAGGAACAATTAAGGAAATTCAGCGTAAGAAGGTGCCAGCACTGGAAGTCTGGACTGTGGGGACTCACAGCCTCTAATACGCTTGCGCTTGTTGTGTTCAAGATTTTCTTCAAGCTCTGGTGGGGTCCGTTCCACGATCAGCGCTTGCAGTGGGGGAGGTAGGGATGCCGGTGGTATGTTCCACACCCCATTGTTACAGGAACTCCGGAGCTCCTTGGCCATACGCCGACCCATTGTCTGCAGTGGTAATTGCCTTAGGGATGCCCAGCTTACCAGAAAGCCTAGATGAGATGTTTCACGGACATCCGAGGCTTTCTCACCCTGCACATGAGCCGAGGCATAGGCAGCGACACTGGAAAAAGGTTAGTACTACGGACACATGCACGTATTTAAGACGACCCGAATTGCTTGGTGACATGTGTCGACGTCGAAGGCACCACAGCTTCGCCAGCTAAGATAAGCAGCATGGTTGACTCCAGTAGACAACGAGGGGAAGCTGGTCCCACGTTGGCATTGAGGACATGTCGCCATACAATCGCCCTGGCTTGCTTTAGGCGGGGAGATGTTAAGCGGCAAGACAAGACCAGGGGCATTCTGATGGTGGAGCTGATGGCTGATTTTGGCCTGGCGGAAGCACATCAGGAGCAGCATAGGCACTCTGCACGGGCCGCGAGGGCATCAGCCCTGCGGTTGCCCTCGGCTAAAAGCGGGCGATCCGTGTGAGACCTTGCATACATTACATAATAAGGTTGCTCTACGGTGGGAGTATCAGCTGGACAAGCTCAGAGAGCAACTGAAAAAGGGCCAAATTTGAACTTCCTGTAGGACTGCGTTCTCTGCTCTTGATGTTCCCCTGCCACATAAGCCGAATCAGTAATCAGATTGAATGGGGGTTTCTTTAAATCTTTCGAAGGCCCCTAACGACTGCATCCAACTCAGCAATCTGAGCGATCCTTCAACCTCTTGAATGTCTGACTCCCACTGCTGAGTTTGAGGGTCCTTCAAGTCACTACTGACTTGTAGGATCCTCCGGATGCGTCAGTGAAAACGGTTAGGGCCTTAAGGGGCACTCGACTTTGGACAGACTTTAATGATAATTTGAATTGGACGCTTTTGTTGAAAATTGGATGGGCTGGGCAACCCACCTCAATGGCGTATATGTAGCCAGCTATCAAGCAGCGAAGTGAAGGCTACTCATTAGTCCTCAAGGGAACATTAAACATTCTAATTTGGAATTTTCTTTTAACTTAAGGGAATGTGAATGCATGTAAAGTCCACACCAGCCAGCTCTCAGATCCGAGAGATCTTGCTTTTGGATCAGTTTCCGCTATATCAGCACTCTTGTGGCGTGTAGTATAATTCTTTTTGGATGGAATGGTGGCTGAGGAACACCCACTCTATTATTAAAGAGGGGGTAGCTTCAGAGCGCACGATCCTACCCTCCCTTGCCTCCCGATGGTTTGGGGGCCTCCGAGGCGCTTGTCCCACTGGAAAAGGCATGCCATGTATGTGCAAATGTAGCAGCTTGCTTGCTAAGACAACAAAGCAGAAAGAAACCGCAATTCAGGGAAACAGCGGTGCGAGGCTTGCCCACTAAGTGGATAACATTCCCTGAGTCTTTTCCAGTGCCCTCTCAGCCTCGGGGGTGAGAGTATCTTAGGAGAACTAAGCTCCTCTCCCCTTCCA
>NW_022148061.1:0-57895 GCF_901933205.1 Camarhynchus parvulus
GTTGGCACTGGTGCCAGCTTGGGTCTGGGAGGCATCCTACGTATGCGCGGATTTTCAGGAGCCAGCCCCGCCACTCCGGGCCTATGGCCCCAAACATAAACAACGGGCCTTTCCCTCTGAAACAAAACTCACCAGCCCCGGTCCTTGATGGCAGATTGTGGGACTCCGTTGGCACTATCAAACCAGCCCGAGTTGGCACTGGTGCCAGCTTGGGTCTGGGAGGCATCCTGCGTATCGCGGATTTTTCAGGAGCCAGAGCCCGGCCACTCGGGCCCATGACCCCCAAACATAAACAACGGGCCTTTCCCTCTGAAACGAAAGTCACCAGCCCCGGTCCTTGATGGCATGTTGTGGGACTCCGTTGGCACTATCAAACCAGCCCGAGTTGGCACTGGTGCCAGCTTGGGTCTGGGAGGCATCCTGCGTTATCGGCGGATTTTCAGGAGCCAGCCGGCCACTCGGGCCTATGGCCCCCAAACATAAACAACGGGCCTTTCCCTCTGAAACAAAAGTCACCAGCCCCGGTCCTTGATGGCAGATTGTGGGACTCCGTTGGCACTATCAAACCAGCCCGAGTTGGCACTGGTGCCAGCTTTGGGTCTGGGAGGCATCCTGCGTATCGCGGATTTTCAGGAGCCACCCGGCCACTCGGGCCTACGGCCCCAAACATAAACAACGGGCCTTTCCCTCTGAAACAAAACTCACCAGCCCCGGTCCTTGATGGCAGATTGTGGGACTCCGTTGGCACTATCAAACCAGCCCGAGTTGGCACTGGTGCCAGCTTGGGTCTGGGAGGCATCCTCGCGTATGCGCGGATTTTCAGGAGCCAGCCGGCCACTCCGGGCCTATGGCCCCAAACATAAACAACGGGCCTTTCCCTCTGAAACAAAACTCACCAGCCCCGGTTCTTGATGGCAGATTGTGGGACTCCGTTGGCACTATCAAACCAGCCCGAGTTGGCACTGGTGCCAGCTTGGTCTGGGAGGCATCCTACGTATCGCGGATTTTCAGGAGCCACCCGGCCCCACTCCGGGCCTATGGCCCCAAACATAAACAACGGGCCTTTCCCTCTGAAACAAAAGTCACCAGCCCCGGTCCTTGATGGCAGATTGTGGGACTCCGTTGGCACTATCAAACCAGCCCGAGTTGGCACTGGTGCCAGCTTAGGTCTGGGAGGCATCCTGCGTATCGCGGATTTTCAGGAGCCAGCCCGGCCACTCGGGCCTATGGCCCCAAACATAAACAACGGGCCTTTCCCTCTGAAACAAAAGTCACCAGCCCCGGTCCTTGATGGCAGATTGTGGGACTCCGTTGGCACTATCAAACCAGCCCGAGTTGGCACTGGTGCCAGCTTGGGTCTGGGAGGCATCCTGCGTATCGGCGGATTTTCAGGAGCCAGCCCGGCCACTCGGGCCTATGGCCCCAAACATAAACAACGGGCCTTTCCCTCTGAAACAAAACTCACCAGCCCCGGTCCTGATGGCAGATTGTGGGACTCCGTTGGCACTATCAAACCAGCCCGAGTTGGCACTGGTGCCAGCTTAGGTCTGGGAGGCATCCTGCGTATCGCCCGGATTTTCAGGAGCCAAGCCGGCCACTCGGGCCTATGGCCCCAAACATAAACAACGGGCCTTTCCCTCTGAAACAAAACTCACCAGCCCCGGTCCTTGATGGCAGATTGTGGGACTCCGTTGGCACTATCAAACCAGCCCGAGTTGGCACTGGTGCCAGCTTAGGTCTGGGAGGCATCCTGCGTATCGCCCGGATTTTCAGGAGCCAGCCCGGCCACTCCGGGCCTATGGCCCCAAACATAAACAACGGGCCTTTCCCTCTGAAACAAAACTCACCAGCCCGGTCCTTGATGGCAGATTGTGGGACTCCGTTGGCACTATCAAACCAGCCCGAGTTGGCACTGGTGCCAGCTTGGGTCTGGGAGGCATCCTGCGTATCGCCGATTTTCAGGAGCCAGCCCGGCCACTCCGGGCCTATGGCCCCAAACATAAACAACGGGCCTTTCCCTCTGAAACAAAAGTCACCAGCCCCGGTCCTTGATGGCAGATTGTGGGACTCCGTTGGCACTATCAAACCAGCCCGAGTTGGCACTGGTGCCAGCTTAGGTCTGGGAGGCATCCTGCGTATCGCGGATTTTCAGGAGCCAGCCGGCCACTCGGGCATATGGCCCCAAACATAAACAACGGGCCTTTCCCTCTGAAACAAAAGTCACCAGCCCCGGTCCTTGATGGCAGATTGTGGGACTCCGTTGGCACTATCAAACCAGCCCGAGTTGGCACTGGTGCCAGCTTGGGTCTGGGAGGCATCCTGCGTATCGCGGATTTTCAGGAGCCAGCCCGGCCACTCGGGCCTATGGCCCCAAACATAAAACAGCGGGCCTTTCCCTCTGAAACAAAACTCACCAGCCCGGTCCTTGATGGCAGATTGTGGGACTCCGTTGGCACTATCAAACCAGCCCGAGTTGGCACTGGTGCCAGCTTGGGTCTGGGAGGCATCCTGCGTATCGCGGATTTTCAGGAGCCAGCCCGGCCACTCGGGGCCTAGGCCCCAAACATAAACAACGGGCCTTTCCCTCTGAAACAAAACTCACCAGCCCCGGTCCTTGATGGCAGATTGTGGGACTCCGTTGGCACTATCAAACCAGCCCGAGTTGGCACTGGTGCCAGCTTAGGTCTGGGAGGCATCCTACGTATCGCCGGATTTTCAGGAGCCAGCCGGCCACTCGGGCCTATGGCCCCAAACATAAACAACGGGCCTTTCCCTCTGAAACAAAACTCACCAGCCCGGTCCTTGATGGCAGATTGTGGGACTCCGTTGGCACTATCAAACCAGCCCGAGTTGGCACTGGTGCCAGCTTAGGTCTGGGAGGCATCCTGCGTATCGCGGATTTTCAGGAGCCAGCCGGCCACTCCGGGCCTATGGCCCCAAACATAAACAACGGGCCTTTCCCTCTGAAACAAAACTCACCAGCCCCGGTCCTTGATGGCAGATTGTGGGACTCCGTTGGCACTATCAAACCAGCCGAGTTGGCACTGGTGCCAGCTTAGGTCTGGGAGGCATCCTGCGTTATCGCCGGATTTTCAGGAGCCAGCCCGGCCACTCGGGCCTATGGCCCCAAACATAAACAACGGGCCTTTCCCTCTGAAACAAAACTCACCAGCCCCGGTCCTTGATGGCAGATTGTGGGACTCCGTTGGCACTATCAAACCAGCCCGAGTTGGCACTGGTGCCAGCTTAGGTCTGGGAGGCATCCTGCGTATCGCCGATTTTTCAGGAGCCAGCCCGGCCACTCCGGGCCTATGGCCCCAAACATAAACAACGGGCCTTTCCCTCTGAAACAAAACTCACCAGCCCCGGTCCTTGATGGCAGATTGTGGGACTCCGTTGGCACTATCAAACCAGCCCGAGTTGGCACTGGTGCCAGCTTGGGTCTGGGGAAGCATCCTGCGTATCGCGGATTTTCAGGAGCCAAGCCGGCCACTCTCGGGCCTATGGCCCCAAACATAAACAGCGGGCCTTTCCCTCTGAAACAAAAGTCACCAGCCCCGGTCCTTGATGGCAGATTGTGGGACTCCGTTGGCACTATCAAACCAGCCGAGTTGGCACTGGTGCCAGCTTAGGTCTGGGAGGCATCCTGCGTATCGCCGATTTTCAGGAGCCAAGCCGGCCACTCGGGCCTATGGCCCCAAACATAAACAACGGGCCTTTCCCTCTGAAACAAAACTCACCAGCCCGGTCCTTGATGGCAGATTGTGGGACTCCGTTGGCACTATCAAACCAGCCGAGTTGGCACTGGTGCCAGCTTGGGTCTGGGAGGCATCCTCGCGTATCGCCGATTTTTCAGGAGCCAAGCCGGCCACTCCGGGCCTATGGCCCCAAACATAAACAACGGGCCTTTCCCTCTGAAACAAAAGTCACCAGCCCGGTCCTTGATGGCAGATTGTGGGACTCCGTTGGCACTATCAAACCAGCCCGAGTTGGCACTGGTGCCAGCTTGGGTCTGGGAGGCATCCTGCGTATCGCGGATTTTCAGGAGCCAGCCGGCCACTCGGGCCTATGGCCCCAAACATAAACAACGGGCCTTTCCCTCTGAAACAAAAGTCACCAGCCCCGGTCCTTGATGGCAGATTGTGGGACTCCGTTGGCACTATCAAACCAGCCCGAGTTGGCACTGGTGCCAGCTTAGGTCTGGGAGGCATCCTGCGTATCGCGGATTTTCAGGAGCCAGCCCGGCCACTCGGGCCTATGGCCCCAAACATAAACAACGGGCCTTTTCCTCTGAAACAAAACTCACCAGCCCCGGTCCTTGATGGCAGATTGTGGGACTCCGTTGGCACTATCAAACCAGCCCGAGTTGGCACTGGTGCCAGCTTAGGTCTGGGAGGCATCCTGCGTATCGCGGATTTTCAGGAGCCAGCCCGGCCACTCGGGCCTATGGCCCCAAACATAAACAACGGGCCTTTCCCTCTGAAACAAAAGTCACCAGCCCGGTCCTTGATGGCAGATTGTGGGACTCCGTTGGCACTATCAAACCAGCCCGAGTTGGCACTGGTGCCAGCTTAGGTCTGGGAGGCATCCTACGTATCGCCGATTTTCAGGAGCCAGCCGGCCACTCCGGGCCTATGGCCCCAAACATAAACAACGGGCCTTTCCCTCTGAAACAAAAGTCACCAGCCCGGTCCTTGATGGCAGATTGTGGGACTCCGTTGGCACTATCAAACCAGCCCGAGTTGGCACTGGTGCCAGCTTGGGTCTGGGAGGCATCCTGCGTATCGCGGATTTTCAGGAGCCAAGCCGGCCACTCCGGGCCTATGGCCCCAAACATAAACAACGGGCCTTTCCCTCTGAAACAAAAGTCACCAGCCCCGGTCCTTGATGGCAGATTGTGGGACTCCGTTGGCACTATCAAACCAGCCCGAGTTGGCACTGGTGCCAGCTTAGGTCTGGGAGGCATCCTGCGTATCGCGGATTTTCAGGAGCCAAGCCGGCCACTCGGGCCTATGGCCCCAAACATAAACAACGGGCCTTTCCCTCTGAAACAAAAGTCACCAGCCCGGTCCTTGATGGCAGATTGTGGGACTCCGTTGGCACTATCAAACCAGCCCGAGTTGGCACTGGTGCCAGCTTAGGTCTGGGAGCATCCCGCGTTGCGCGGATTTTCAGGAGCCAAGCCGGCCACTCCGGGCCTATGGCCCCAAACATAAACAACGGGCCTTTCCCTCTGAAACAAAAGTCACCAGCCCGGTCCTTGATGGCAGATTGTGGGACTCCGTTGGCACTATCAAACCAGCCCGAGTTGGCACTGGTGCCAGCTTAGGTCTGGGAGGCATCCTGCGTATCGCCGATTTTCAGGAGCCAGCCGGCCACTCGGGCCTATGGCCCCAAACATAAACAACGGGCCTTTCCCTCTGAAACAAAAGTCACCAGCCCGGTCCTTGATGGCAGATTGTGGGACTCCGTTGGCACTATCAAACCAGCCCGAGTTGGCACTGGTGCCAGCTTGGGTCTGGGAGGCATCCTGCGTATGGCGCCGATTTTCAGGAGCCAGCCGGCCACTCCGGGCCTATGGCCCCAAACATAAACAACGGGCCTTTCCCTCTGAAACAAAAGTCACCAGCCCCGGTCCTTGATGGCAGATTGTGGGACTCCGTTGGCACTATCAAACCAGCCCGAGTTGGCACTGGTGCCAGCTTGGGTCTGGGAGCATCCTACGTATCGCGGATTTTCAGGAGCCAGCCGGCCACTCGGGCCTATGGCCCCAAACATAAACAACGGGCCTTTCCCTCTGAAACAAAAGTCACCAGCCCCGGTCCTTGATGGCAGATTGTGGGACTCCGTTGGCACTATCAAACCAGCCCGAGTTGGCACTGGTGCCAGCTTGGGTCTGGGAGGCATCCTGCGTATCGCGGATTTTCAGGAGCCAGCCCGGCCACTCCGGGCCTATGGCCCCAAACATAAACAACGGGCCTTTCCCTCTGAAACAAAAGTCACCAGCCCCGGTCCTTGATGGCAGATTGTGGGACTCCGTTGGCACTATCAAACCAGCCCGAGTTGGCACTGGTGCCAGCTTGGGTCTGGGAGGCATCCTGCGTATCGCGGATTTTCAGGAGCCAGCCCGGCCACTCGGGCCTATGGCCCCAAACATAAACAACGGGCCTTTCCCTCTGAAACAAAAGTCACCAGCCCGGTCCTTGATGGCAGATTGTGGGACTCCGTTGGCACTATCAAACCAGCCCGAGTTGGCACTGGTGCCAGCTTAGGTCTGGGGAGGCATCCTGCGTATCGCCGGATTTTCAGGAGCCGGGCGGCCACTCGGGCCTATGGCCCCAAACATAAACAACGGGCCTTTCCCTCTGAAACAAAACTCACCAGCCCGGTCCTTGATGGCAGATTGTGGGACTCCGTTGGCACTATCAAACCAGCCCGAGTTGGCACTGGTGCCAGCTTGGGTCTGGGAGGCATCCTGCGTATCGCGGATTTTCAGGAGCCAGCCGGCCACTCGGGCCTATGGCCCCAAACATAAACAACGGGCCTTTCCCTCTGAAACAAAACTCACCAGCCCGGTCCTTGATGGCAGATTGTGGGACTCCGTTGGCACTATCAAACCAGCCCGAGTTGGCACTGGTGCCAGCTTGGGTCTGGGAGGCATCCTACGTATCGCGGATTTTCAGGAGCCAGCCGGCCACTCGGGCCTATGGCCCCAAACATAAACAACGGGCCTTTCCCTCTGAAACAAAAAGTCACCAGCCCGGTCCTTGATGGCAGATTGTGGGACTCCGTTGGCACTATCAAACCAGCCCGAGTTGGCACTGGTGCCAGCTTAGGTCTGGGAGGCATCCTGCGTATCGCGGATTTTCAGGAGCCAGCCGGCCACTCGGGCCTATGGCCCCAAACATAAACAACGGGCCTTTCCCTCTGAAACAAAAGTCACCAGCCCCGGTCCTTGATGGCAGATTGTGGGACTCCGTTGGCACTATCAAACCAGCCCGAGTTGGCACTGGTGCCAGCTTAGGTCTGGGAGGCATCCTGCGTATCGCGGATTTTCAGGAGCCAAGCCGGCCACTCGGGCCTATGGCCCCAAACATAAACAACGGGCCTTTCCCTCTGAAACAAAACTCACCAGCCCCGGTCCTTGATGGCAGATTGTGGGACTCCGTTGGCACTATCAAACCAGCCCGAGTTGGCACTGGTGCCAGCTTGGGTCTGGGAGCATCTTGCGTATCGCGGTTTTCAGGAGCCAACCGGCCTTACGACCCTCTGGCCCCAAACATAAACAACGGGCCTTTCCCTCTGAAACAAAGTCACCGGCCCGGTCCTTGGTGGCGGTTGTGGGACTCCGTTGGCACTATCAAACCAGCCGAGTTGGCACTGGTGCCAGCTTGGGTCTGGGAGGCATCCTGTCGTCCAGCACCCTTGCCACGCCACTCGGGCTATGGCCCCAAACATAAACAACGGGCCTTTCCCTCTGAAACAAAACTCACCAGCCCGGTCCTTGATGGCAGATTGTGGGACTCCGTTGGCACTATCAAACCAGCCCGAGTTGGCACTGGTGCCAGCTTAGGTCTGGGAGGCATCCTGCGTATCGCGGTTTTCAGGAGCCAGCCGGCCACTCGGGCCTATGGCCCCAAACATAAACAACGGGCCTTTCCCTCTGAAACAAAAGTCACCAGCCCCGGTCCTTGATGGCAGATTGTGGGACTCCGTTGGCACTATCAAACCAGCCCGAGTTGGCACTGGTGCCAGCTTAGGTCTGGGAGGCATCCTACGTATCGCCGATTTTCAGGAGCCAGACGGCCACTCGGGCCTATGGCCCCAAACATAAACAACGGGCCTTTCCCTCTGAAACAAAAGTCACCAGCCCGGTCCTTGATGGCAGATTGTGGGACTCCGTTGGCACTATCAAACCAGCCCGAGTTGGCACTGGTGCCAGCTTAGGTCTGGGAGGCATCCTACGTATCGCGCCGGATTTTCAGGAGCCAGCCGGCCACTCAGGGCCTATGGCCCCAAACATAAACAACGGGCCTTTCCCTCTGAAACAAAACTCACCAGCCCCGGTCCTTGATGGCAGGGTGTGGGACTCCGTTGGCACTATCAAACCAGCCCGAGTTGGCACTGGTGCCAGCTTGGGTCTGGGAGGCATCCTGCGTATCGCGGATTTTCAGGAGCCAGGCGGCCACTCGGGCCTATGGCCCCAAACATAAACAACGGGCCTTTCCCTCTGAAACAAAAGTCACCAGCCCCGGTCCTTGATGGCAGATTGTGGGACTCCGTTGGCACTATCAAACCAGCCCGAGTTGGCACTGGTGCCAGCTTGGGTCTGGGAGGCATCCTGCGTATCGCGGATTTTCAGGAGCCAAGCCGGCCACTCCGGGCCTATGGCCCCAAACATAAACAACGGGCCTTTCCCTCTGAAACAAAAGTCACCAGCCCCGGTCCTTGATGGCAGATTGTGGGACTCCGTTGGCACTATCAAACCAGCCCGAGTTGGCACTGGTGCCAGCTTGGGTCTGGGAGGCATCCTGCGTATCGCGATTTTCAGGAGCCAGCCGGCCACTCCGGGCCTATGGCCCCAAACATAAACAACGGGCCTTTCCCTCTGAAACAAAAGTCACCAGCCCCGGTCCTTGATGGCAGATTGTGGGACTCCGTTGGCACTATCAAACCAGCCCGAGTTGGCACTGGTGCCAGCTTGGGTCTGGGAGGCATCCTGCGTATCGCGGATTTTCAGGAGCCAAGCCGGCCACTCCGGGCCTATGGCCCCAAACATAAACAACGGGCCTTTCCCTCTGAAACAAAACTCACCAGCCCCGGTCCTTGATGGCAGATTGTGGGACTCCGTTGGCACTATCAAACCAGCCCGAGTTGGCACTGGTGCCAGCTTGGGTCTGGGAGGCATCCTGCGTATCCGCGGATTTTCAGGAGCCAGCCGGCCCACTCGGGCCTATGGCCCCAAACATAAACAACGGGCCTTTCCCTCTGAAACAAAACTCACCAGCCCCGGTCCTTGATGGCAGATTGTGGGACTCCGTTGGCACTATCAAACCAGCCCGAGTTGGCACTGGTGCCAGCTTGGGTCTGGGAGGCATCCTGCGTGTCGCGGATTTTCAGGAGCCAGCCGGCCACTCCGGGCCTATGGCCCCAAACATAAACAACGGGCCTTTCCCTCTGAAACAAAACTCACCAGCCCCGGTCCTTGATGGCAGATTGTGGGACTCCGTTGGCACTATCAAACCAGCCCGAGTTGGCACTGGTGCCAGCTTGGGTCTGGGAGGCATCCTGCGTATCGCGGATTTTCAGGAGCCAGCCGGCCACTCCGGGCCTATGGCCCCAAACATAAACAACGGGCCTTTCCCTCTGAAACAAAACTCACCAGCCCCGGTCCTTGATGGCAGATTGTGGGACTCCGTTGGCACTATCAAACCAGCCCGAGTTGGCACTGGTGCCAGCTTGGGTCTGGGAGGCATCCTGCGTATCGCGGATTTTCAGGAGCCAGCCGGCCACTCCGGGCCTATGGCCCCCAAACATAAACAACGGGCCTTTCCCTCTGAAACAAAACTCACCAGCCCCGGTCCTTGATGGCAGATTGTGGGACTCCGTTGGCACTATCAAACCAGCCCGAGTTGGCACTGGTGCCAGCTTGGGTCTGGGAGGCATCCTGCGTTATCGCGATTTTCAGGAGCCAGCCGGCCACTCCGGGCCTATGGCCCCAAACATAAACAACGGGCCTTTCCCTCTGAAACAAAAGTCACCAGCCCCGGTCCTTGATGGCAGATTGTGGGACTCCGTTGGCACTATCAAACCAGCCCGAGTTGGCACTGGTGCCAGCTTGGGTCTGGGAGGCATCCTGCGTATCCGCGGATTTTCAGGAGCCAGACGGCCACTCCGGGCCTATGGCCCCAAACATAAACAACGGGCCTTTCCCTCTGAAACAAAAGTCACCAGCCCCGGTCCTTGATGGCAGATTGTGGGACTCCGTTGGCACTATCAAACCAGCCCGAGTTGGCACTGGTGCCAGCTTGGGTCTGGGAGGCATCCTGCGTTATCGCGGATTTTCAGGAGCCAGCCGGCCACTCCGGGCCTATGGCCCCAAACATAAACAACGGGCCTTTCCCTCTGAAACAAAAGTCACCAGCCCCGGTCCTTGATGGCAGATTGTGGGACTCCGTTGGCACTATCAAACCAGCCCGAGTTGGCACTGGTGCCAGCTTGGGTCTGGGAGGCATCCTGCGTATCGCGGATTTTCAGGAGCCAGCCGGCCACTCCGGGCCTATGGCCCCCAAACATAAACAACGGGCCTTTCCCTCTGAAACAAAAGTCACCAGCCCCGGTCCTTGATGGCAGATTGTGGGACTCCGTTGGCACTATCAAACCAGCCCGAGTTGGCACTGGTGCCAGCTTGGGTCTGGGAGGCATCCTGCGTATCGCGGATTTTCAGGAGCCAGCCGGCCACTCCGGGCCTATGGCCCCAAACATAAACAACGGGCCTTTCCCTCTGAAACAAAAGTCACCAGCCCCGGTCCTTGATGGCAGATTGTGGGACTCCGTTGGCACTATCAAACCAGCCCGAGTTGGCACTGGTGCCAGCTTGGGTCTGGGAGGCATCCTGCGTATCGCGGATTTTCAGGAGCCAGCCGGCCACTCCGGGCCTATGGCCCCCAAACATAAACAACGGGCCTTTCCCTCTGAAACAAAAGTCACCAGCCCCGGTCCTTGATGGCAGATTGTGGGACTCCGTTGGCACTATCAAACCAGCCCGAGTTGGCACTGGTGCCAGCTTGGGTCTGGGAGGCATCCTGCGTATCGCGGATTTTCAGGAGCCAGCCCGGCCACTCGGGCCTATGGCCCCAAACATAAACAACGGGCCTTTCCCTCTGAAACAAAAGTCACCAGCCCCGGTCCTTGATGGCAGATTGTGGGACTCCGTTGGCACTATCAAACCAGCCCGAGTTGGCACTGGTGCCAGCTTGGGTCTGGGAGGCATCCTGCGTATCGCGGATTTTCAGGAGCCAGCCGGCCACTCCGGGCCTATGGCCCCAAACATAAACAACGGGCCTTTCCCTCTGAAACAAAAGTCACCAGCCCCGGTCCTTGATGGCAGATTGTGGGACTCCGTTGGCACTATCAAACCAGCCCGAGTTGGCACTGGTGCCAGCTTGGGTCTGGGAGGCATCCTGTGTATCCGCGGATTTTCAGGAGCCAGCCGGCCACTCCGGGCCTATGGCCCCCAAACATAAACAACGGGCCTTTCCCTCTGAAACAAAACTCACCAGCCCCGGTCCTTGACGGCAGATTGTGGGACTCCGTTGGCACTATCAAACCAGCCCGAGTTGGCACTGGTGCCAGCTTGGGTCTGGGAGGCATCCTGCGTATCGCGGATTTTCAGGAGCCAGCCGGCCACTCCGGGCCTATGGCCCCAAACATAAACAACGGGCCTTTCCCTCTGAAACAAAAGTCACCAGCCCCGGTCCTTGATGGCAGATTGTGGGACTCCGTTGGCACTATCAAACCAGCCCGAGTTGGCACTGGTGCCAGCTTGGGTCTGGGAGGCATCCTGCGTATCGCGGATTTTCAGGAGCCAGCCGGCCACTCCGGGCCTATGGCCCCAAACATAAACAACGTTCCTTTCTCTCTGAAACAAAACTCACCACCCCCGTTCTTTGACGGCAGATTGTGGGACTCCGTTGGCACTATCAAACCAGCCCGAGTTGGCACTGGTGCCAGCTTTGGGTCTGGGAGGCATCTGTGTATCGCGGATTTTCAGGAGCCAGCCGGCCACTCCGGGCCTATGGCCCCCAAACATAAACAACGGTCCTTTCCCTCTGAAACAAAACTCACCAGCCCCGGTCCTTGATGGCAGATTGTGGGACTCCGTTGGCACTATCAAACCAGCCCGAGTTGGCACTGGTGCCAGCTTGGGTCTGGGAGGCATCCTGCGTATCACGGATTTTCAGGAGCCACAGGGCCACTCCGGGCCTATGGCCCCCAAACATAAACAACGGGCCTTTCCCTCTGAAACAAAAGTCACCAGCCCCGGTCCTTGATGGCAGATTGTGGGACTCCGTTGGCACTATCAAACCAGCCCGAGTTGGCACTGGTGACAGCTTGGGTCTGGGAGGCATCCTGCGTATCACGGATTTTCAGGAGCCAGCCGGCCACTCCGGGCCTATGGCCCCAAACATAAACAACGGGCCTTTCCCTCTGAAACAAAAGTCACCAGCCCCGGTCCTTGATGGCAGATTGTGGGACTCCGTTGGCGCTATCAAACCAGTCTGAGTTGGCACTGGTGCCAGCTTGGTTCTGGGAGGCATCCGGCGTATCGCGGATTTTCAGGAGCCAGCCGACAACCCCGACCCTTTGGCCCCCAAACATAGACAACGGTCCTTTCCCTCTGAAACAAAAGTCACCAGCCCCGGTCCTTGATGGCAGGTTGTGGGACTCCGTTGGCACTATCAAACCAGCCCGAGTTGGCACTGGTGCCAGCTTTGGTCTGGGAGGCATCCTGCGTATCGCGGATTTTCAGGAGCCAGCCGGCCACTCCGGGCCTATGGCCCCCAAACATAAACAACAATCATTTCTCTCTGAAACAAAAGTCACCACCCCCGTTCTTTGACGGCAGATTGTAGGACTCCGTTGGCACTATCAAAGCAGCCCGAGTTGGCACTGGTGCCAGCTTGGGTCTGGGAGGCATCCTGCGTATCCAGGATTTTCAGGAGCCAGCCGGCCACTCCGGGCCTATGGCCCCCAAACATAAACAACGGGCCTTTCCCTCTGAAACAAAACTCACCTGCCCCGGTCCTTGATGGCAGATTGTGGGACTCCGTTGGCACTATCAAACCAGCCCGAGTTGGCACTGGTGCCAGCTTGGGTCTGGGAGGCATCCTGCGTATCGCGGATTTTCAGGAGCCAGCCGGCCACTCCGGGCCTATGGCCCCCAAACATAAACAACGGGCCTTTCCCTCTGAAACAAAACTCACCAGCCCCGGTCCTTGATGGCAGATTGTGGGACTCCGTTGGCACTATCAAACCAGCCCGAGTTGGCACTGGTGCCAGCTTGGGTCTGGGAGGCATCCTGCGTATCGTGGATTTTCAGGAGCCAGCCGGCGTCTCTAGGCCTGTGACCCCCAAACAAAACCAACGGGCCTTTCCCTCTGAAACAAAAATCACCAGCCCCGGTCCTTGATGGCAGATTGTGGGACTCCGTTGGCACTATCAAACCAGCCCGAGTTGGCACTGGTGCCAGCTTGGGTCTGGGAGGCATCCTGCGTATCACGGATTTTCAGGAGCCACAGGGCCACTCCAGGCCTATGGCCCCCAAACATAAACAACGGGCCTTTCCCTCTGAAAGAAAAGTCACCAGCCCCGGTCCTTGATGGCAGATTGTGGGACTCCGTTGGCACTATCAAACCAGCCCGAGTTGGCACTGGTGCCAGCTTGGGTCTGGGAGGCATCCTGGGTATCACGGATTTTCAGGAGCCAGCCGGCCACTCCGGGCCTATGGCCCCCAAACATAAAAACGGTCCTTTCCCTCTGAAACAAAAGTCACCAACCCCGGTCCTTGATGGCAGATGGTGGGACTCCGTTGGCGCTATCAAACCAGTCTGAGTTGGCACTGGTGCCGGCTTCGGTCTGGGAGGCATCCGGCGTATCGCGGATTTTCAGGAGCCAGCCGACAACCCCTACCCTTTGGCCCCCAAACACCAACAACGATCCTTTCCCTCTGAAACAAAAGTCACCAGCCCCGGTCCTTGACTGCAGATTGTGGGACTCCGATGGCACTATCAAACCAGCCCGAGTTGGCACTGGTGCCAGCTTGGGTCTGGGAGGCAGCCTGCGTATCGTGGATTTTCAGGAGCCAGCCGGCCTCTCCAGGCCTGTGACCCCCAAACAAAAACAACGTGCCTTTCCCTCTGAAACAAAAATCACCAGCCCCGGTCTTTGATGGCAGATTGTGGGACTCCGTTGGCACTATCAAACCAGCCCCAGTTGGCACTGGTGCCACCTTGGGTCTGGGAGGCATCCTGCGTATCGCGAATTTTCAGGAGCCACAGAGCCACTCCGGCCCTATGGCCCCCAAACATAAACAACGGGCCTTTCCCTCTGAAAACAAACTCACCTGACCCGGTCCTTGATGGCAGATTGTGGGACTCCGTTGGCACTATCAAACCAGCCCGAGTTGGCACTGGTGACAGCTTGGGTCTGGGAGGCATCCTGCGTATCACGGATTTTCAGGAGCCAGCCGGCCACTCCGGGCCTATGGCCCCCAAACATAAACAACGGGCCTTTCCCTCTGAAACAAAAGTCACCAGCCCCGGTCCTTGATGGCAGATTGTGGGACTCCGTTGGCACTATCAAACCAGCCCGAGTTGGCACTGGTGCCAGCTTGGGTCTGGGAGGCATCCTGCGTATCGCGGATTTTCAGGAGCCAGCCGGCCACTCCGGGCCTATGGCCCCCAAACATAGACAACGGGCCTTTCCCTCTGAAACAAAACTCACCAGCCCCGGTCATTTATGGCAGATTGTGGGACTCCGTTGGCACTATCAAACCAGCCCGAGTTGGCACTGGTGCCAGCTTGGGTCTGGGAGGCATCCTGCGTATCGCGGATTTTCAGGAGCCAGCCGGCCACTCCGGGCCTATGGCCCACAATCATAAACAACGATCCTTTCCCTCTGAAACAAAACTCACCAGCCCCGGTCCTTGAGGGCAGATTGTAGGACTCCGTTGGCACTATCAAACCAGCCTGAGTTGGCACTGGTGCCAGCTTGGGTCTGGGAGGCATCCTGCGTATCACGGATTTTCAGGAGCCAGCGCGGCCACTCCGGGCCTATGGCCCCCAAACATAAACAACGGGCCTTTCCCTCTGAAACAAAAGTCACCAGCCCCGGTCCTTGATGGCAGATTGTGGGACTCCGATGGCACTATCAAACCAGCCCGAGTTGGCACTGGTGCCAGCTTGGGTCTGGGAGGCATCCTGAGTATCACGGATTTTCAGGAGCCAGCCGGCCACTCCGGTCCTATGGCCCCAAACATAAACAACGGGCCTTTCCCTCTGAAACAAAAGTCACCAGCCCCGGTCCTTGATGGCAGATTGTGGGACTCCGTTGGCACTATCAAACCAGCCCGAGTTGGCACTGGTGACAGCTTGGGTCTGGGAGGCATCCTGCGTATCACGGATTTTCAGGAGCCACAGGGCCACTCCGGGCCTATGGCCCCCAAACATAAACAACGGGCCTTTCCCTCTGAAACAAAAGTCACCAGCCCCGGTCCTTGATGGCAGATTGTGGGACTCCGTTGGCACTATCAAACCAGCCCGAGTTGGCACTGGTGCCAGCTTGGGTCTGGGAGGCATCCTGCGTATCGCGGATTTTCAGGAGCCAGCCGGCCACTCCGGGCCTATGATCCCCAAACATAAACAACGGGCCTTTCCCTCTGAAACAAAAGTCACGAGCCCCGGTCCTTGATGGCAGATTGTAGGACTCCGTTGGCACTATCAAAACAGCCCGAGTTGGCACTGGTGCCAGCTTGGGTCTGGGAGGCATCCTGCGTATCGCGGATTTTCAGGAGCCAGCCGGCCTCTCTAGGCCAGTGACCCCCAAACAAAATCAACGGGCCTTTCCCTCTGAAACAAAAATCACCAGCCCCGGTCCTTGATGGCAGATTGTGGGACTCCGTTGGCACTATCAAACCAGCCCGAGTTGGCACTGGTGCCAGCTTGGGTCTGGGAGGCATCCTGCGTATCGCGGATTTTCAGGAGCCAGCCGGCCACTCCGGGCCTATGGCAACCAAACATAAACAACGGGCCTTTCCCTCTGAATCAAAACTCACATGCCCCGGTTCTTCACGGTAGATTGTGGGACTCCGTTGGCACTATCAAACCAGCCCGAGTTGGCACTGGTGCCAGCTTGGGTCTGGGAGGCGTCCTGCGTATCACGGATTTTCAGGAGCCACAGGGCCACTCCGGGCCTATGGCCCCCAAACATAAACAACGGGCCTTTCTCTCTGAAACAAAAGTCACCAGCCCCGGTCTTTGATGGCAGATTGTGGGACTCCGTTGGCACTATCAAACCAGCCTGAGTTGGCACTGGTGCCAGCTTGGGTCTGGGAGGCATCCTGCGTATCACGGATTTTCAGGAGCCAGCCGGCCACTCCAGGCCTATGGCCCCCAAACATAAACAATGGGCCTTTACCTCTGAAACAAAACTCACCTGCCCCGGTTCTTGACGGTAGATTGTGGGACTCCGTTGGCACTATCAAACCAGCCCGAGTTGGCACTGGTGCCAGCTTGGGTCTGGGAGGCATCCTGCGTATCACGGATTTTCAGGAGCCAGCCGGCCACTCCGGGCCTATGGCCCCCAAACATAAACAACGGGCCTTTCCCTCTGAAACACAAGTCACCAGCCCCGGTCCTTGATGGCAGATTGTGGGACTCCGTTGGCACTATCAAACCAGCCCGAGTTGGCACTGGTGCCAGCTTGGGTCTGGGAGGCATCCTGCGTATCGCGGATTTTCAGGAGCCAGCCGGCCACTCCGGGCCTATGGCCCCCAAACATAAACAACGTTCATTTCTCTCTGAAACAAAAGTCACCACCCCCGTTCTTTGACGGCAGATTGTAGGACTCCGTTGGCACTATCAAACCAGCCCGAGTTGGCACTGGTGCCAGCTTGGGTTAGGGAGGCATCCTGTGTATCGCGGATTTTCAGGAGCCAGCCGGCCATTCCGGTCCTATGGCCCCCAAACATAAACAACGATCCTTTCCCTCTGAAACAAAAATCACCAGCCCGTTTTTTGGGGGGAAAGTGGGGGGGATGTTTGGGGTTTTAAAACCCCCCCCCGGGGCGCCCCCCCTGCCAGCTTGGGTCTGGGAGGCATCCTGCGTATCACGGATTTTCAGGAGCCACAGGGCCACTCCGGGCCTATGGCCCCCAAACATAAACAACGGGCCTTTCTCTCTGAAACAAAAGTCACCAGCCCCGGTCCTTGATGGCAGATTGTGGGACTCCGTTGGCACTATCAAACCAGCCTGAGTTGGCACTGGTGACAGCTTGGGTCTGGGAGGCATCCTGCGTATCACGGATTTTCAGGAGCCAGCCGGCCACTCCGGGCCTATGGCCCCCAAACATAAACAACGGGCCTTTACCTCTGAAACAAAACTCACCTGCCCCGGTTCTTGACGGTAGATTGTGGGACTCCGTTGGCACTATCAAACAAGCCCGACTTGGCACTGGTGCCAGCTTGTGTCTGGGAGGCATCCTGCGTATCGCGGATTTTCAGGAGCCACCGGCCACTCCGGGCCTATGGCCCCCAAACAAAAACAACGGGCCTTTCCCTCTGAAACAAAAGTCACCAGCCCCGGTCCTTGATGGCAGATTGTGGGACTCCGTTGGCACTATCAAACCAGCCCGAATTGGCACTGGTGCCAGCTTGGGTCTGGGAGGCATCCTGTGTATCGCGGATTTTCAGGAGCCAGCCGGCCACCCGGGCCTATGGCCCCCAAACATAAACAACGGGCCTTTCCCTCTGAAACAAAAGTCACCAGCCCCGGTCCTTGATGGCAGATTGTGGGACTCCATTGGCACTATCAAACCAGCCCGAGTTGGCACTGGTGCCAGCTTGGGTCTGGGAGGCATCCTGCGTATCGCGGATTTTCAGGAGCCAGCCGGGCACTCCAGGCCTATGGCCCCCAAACATAAACAACGGGCCTTTCCCTCTGAAACAAAAGTCACCAGCCCCGGTCCTTGATGGCAGATTGTGGGACTCCGTTGGCACTATCAAACCAGCCCGAGTTGGCACTGGTGCCAGCTTGGGTCTGGGAGGCATCCTGCGTATCACGGATTTTCAGGAGCCAGCCGCCACCCCGGGCCTATGGACCCCAAACATAAACAACGGGCCTTTCCCTCTGAAACAAAAGTCACAGCCCCGGTCCTTGATGGTAGATTGTGGGACTCCGTTGGCACTATCAAACCAGCCCGAGTTGGCACTGGTGCCAGCTTGGGTCTGGGAGGCACCCTGCGTATCACGGATTTTCAGGAGCCACAGCAAAAACGATGTGGTGCCAGCTTGGGTCTGGGAGGCATCCTGCGTACCGGATTTTCAGGAGCCAGCCGGCCACTCCGGGCCTATGGCCCCCAAACATAAACAACGGGCCTTTCCTCTGAAACAAAAGTCACCAGCCCCGGTCCTTGATGGCAGATTGTGGGACTCCGTTGGCACTATCAAACCAGCCCGAGTTGGCACTGGTGCCAGCTTGGGTCTGGGAGGCATCCTGCGTATACGGATTTTCAGGAGCCAGCCGGCCACTCCGGGCCTATGGCCCCAAACATAAACAACGGGCCTTTCCCTCTGAAACAAAAGTCACCAGCCCCGTTCCTTGATGGCAGATTGTGGGACTCCGTTGGCACTATCAAAACCAGCCCGAGTTGGCACTGGTGCCAGCTTGGGTCTGGGAGGCATCCTGCGTATCGCGGATTTTCAGGAGCCAGCCCGGCCATCCGGGCCTATGGCCCCCAAACATAAACAACGGGCCTTTCCCTCTGAAACAAAAGTCACCAGCCCCGGTCCTTGATGGCAGATTGTGGGACTCCGTTGGCACTATCAAACCAGCCCGAGTTGGCACTGGTGCCAGCTTGGGTCTGGGAGGCATCCTGCGTATCGCGGATTTTCAGGAGCCAGCCCGCGCCACCTCGCGGGCCCCAAACATAAACAACGGGCCTTTCCCTCTGAAACAAAAGTCACCGCACCCCCGGTCCTTGAGGCAGATTGTAGGAATCCGTTGGCACTATCAAACCAGCCCGAGTTGGCACTGGTGCCAGCTTGGGTCTGGGAGGCATCCTGCGTATCGCGGATTTTCAGGAGCCAGCCGGGCCACCCGGCCTATGGCCCCCAAACATAAACAACGGGCCCTTTCCTCTGAAACAAAAGTCACCAGCCCCGGTCTTTGATGGCAGATTGTGGGACTCCGTTGGCACTATCAAACCAGCCCGAGTTGGCACTGGTGCCAGCTTGGGTCTGGGAGGCATCCCGGTAGCGTACGCGGATTTTCAGGAGCCAGCCGGCCACTCCGGCCTATGGCCCCCAAACATAAACAACGGGCCTTTCCCTCTGAAACAAAACTCACCAGCCCCGTCTTGATGGCAGATTGTGGGACTCCGTTGGCACTATAAAACCAGCCCGAGTTGGCACCGCGGTGCCAGCTTGGGTCTGGGAGGCATCCTGTGTATCACGGATTTTCAGGAGCCAGCGCCCGGGCCCCGGGCCTATGGCCCCCAAACATAAACAACGGGCCTTTCCCTCTGAAACAAAGTCACCAGCCCCGGTCCTTGATGGCAGATTGTGGGACTCCGTTGGCACTATCAAACCAGCCCGAGTTGGCACTGGTGCCAGCTTGGGTCTGGGAGGCATCCTGCGTATCGCGGATTTTCAGGAGCCAGCCGGCCACTCCGGCCTATGGCCCCCAAACATAAACAACGGCCTTTCCTCTGAAACAAAAGTCACCAGCCCCGTCCTTGATGGCAGATTGTGGGACTCCGTTGGCACTATCAAACCAGCCCGAGTTGGCACTGGTGCCAGCTTGGGTCTGGGAGGCATCCCGTGTATCGTGGATTTTCAGGAGCCAGCCGGGCACCTCTAGGCCTATGACCCCCAAACATAAACAACGGCGCCTTCCCTCTGAAACAAAAATCACCAGCCCCGGTCCTTGATGGCAGATTGTGGGACCTGCGGGCACTATCAAACCAGCCCCGAGTTGGCACTGGTGCCAGCTTGGGTCTGGGAGGCATCCTGCGTACCGCGGATTTTCAGGAGCCACAGGGCCACTCCGGGCCTATGGCCCCCAAACATAAAACAACGGGCCTTTCCCTCTGAAACAAAAGTCACCAGCCCCGGTCCTTGATGGCAGATTGTGGGACTCCGTTGGCGCTACCAAACCAGCCTGAGTTGGCACTGGTGCCAGCTTCGGTCTGGGAGGCATCCGGCGTATCGCGGATTTTCAGGAGCCAGCCGACAACCCCTAGCCTTTGGCCCCCAAAAACAACAACAACGGGCCTTTCCCTCTGAAACAAAAGTCACCAGCCCCGGTCCTTGATGGCAGATTGTGGGGACTCCGTTGGCACTATCAAACCAGCCCGAGTTGGCACTGGTGCCAGCTTGGGTCTGGGAGGCATCCTGCGCGATCGCGGATTTTCAGGAGCCAGCGCGGCCACCCGGGCCTATTGGCCCCAAACTTAAACAACGGGCCTTCCTCTGAAACAAAAGTCACCAGCCCCGGTCCTTGATGGCAGATTGTGGGACTCCGTTGGCACTATCAAACCAGCCCGAAGTTGGCACTGGTGCCAGCTTGGGTGGGAGGCATCCTGCGATCGCGGATTTTCAGGAGCCAGCCGGCCACCGGGCCTATGGCCCCAAAACATAAAACAACGGGCCTTCCCTCTGAAACAAAACTCACCAGCCCCGGTCCTTGATGGCAGATTGTGGGACTCCGTTGGCACTATCAAACCAGCCCGAAGTTGGCACTGGTGCCAGCTTGGGTCTGGGAGGCATCCTGTGATGCGTGATTTTCAGGAGCCAGCCCGGCCACCTGCGGGCCTATGGTCCCCAAACATAAACAACGGGCCTTTCCCTCTGAAACAAAACTCACCAGCCCCGTCCTTGATGGCAGATTGTGGGACTCCGTTGGCACTATCAAAACGAGCCCGATGGCACTGGTGCCAGCTTGGGTCTGGGAGGCATCCTGTGTATCGCGGATTTTCAGAAAGCCAGCGCGCCACCCCGGCCTATGCCCCCAAACATAAACAACAACGGCCTTTTCCTCTGAAAAAAAAAGTCACCAGCCCCGGTCCTTGATGGCAGATTGTGGGACTCCGTTGGCACTATCAAACCAGCCCGAGTTGGCACTGGTGCCAGCTTGGGTCTGGGAGGCATCCCGCGCGATCGCGGATTTTCAGGAGCCAGCCGGCCACCTCGGGCCATATGGCCCCCAAACATAAACAACGGGCCTTTCCCTCTGAAACAAAACTCACCAGCCCCGGTCCTTGATGGCAGATTGTGGGACCCGCTGGCACTATCAAACCAGCCCGAAGTTGGCACTGGTGCCAGCTTGGGTCTGGGAGGCATCCTGCGTATCGCGGATTTTCAGGAGCCAGCCCGCCACCCCGGCCATGGCCCCCAAACATAAACAACGGGCCTTTCCCTCTGAAAAAAAACTCACCAGCCCCGGTCCTTGATGGCAGATTGTGGGACTCGTTGGCACTATCAAACCAGCCCGAAGTTGGCACTGGTGCCAGCTTGGGTCTGGGAGGCATCCTGCGCGCGGGATTTTCAGGAGCCAGCCGGCCACCGCGCCTATGGCCCCCAAACATAAACAACGGGCCTTTCCCTCTGAAACAAAACTCACCAGCCCCGGTCCTTGATGGCAGATTGTGGGACTCCCGTTGGCACTATCAAACCAGCCCGAGTTGGCACTGGTGCCAGCTTGGGTCTGGGAGGCATCCTGCGTATCGCGGATTTTCAGGAGCCAGCCCGCCACCTCCGGCGCTATGGCCCCCAAACATAAACAACGGGCCTTTCCCCTCTGAAACAAAAAGTCACCAGCCCCGGTCCTTGATGGCAGATTGTGGGACTCCGTTGGCACTATCAAACCAGCCCGAGTTGGCACTGGTGCCAGCTTGGGTCTGGGAGGCATCCTGCGTATCGCGGATTTTCAGGAGCCAGCCGCCACCGCGGCCTATGGCCCCCAAACATAAACAACGGGCCTTTCCCTCTGAAACAAAACTCACCAGCCCCGGTCCTTGATGGCAGATTGTGGGACCCGGTTTGGCAGTACATCAAACCAGCCCGAGTTGGCACTGGTGCCAGCTTGGGTCTGGGAGGCATCCCCTGTGTATCGCTGGATTTTCAGGAGCCAGCCGCCACCGGGGCACATGGCCCCCAAACATAAACAACGGGCCTTTTCCTCTGAAACAAAAACTCACCAGCCCCGGTCCTTGATGGCAGATTGTGGGACTCCGTTGGCACTATCAAAACCAGCCCGAGTTGGCACTGGTGCCAGCTTGGGTCTGGGAGGCATCCTGCGTATCGCGGATTTTCAGGAGCCAGCGGCCACTCCGGCCTATGGCCCCCAAACATAAACAACGGGCCTTTCCCTCTGAAACAAAAGTCACCAGCCCCGTCCTTGATGGCAGATTGTGGGACCTCGTTGGCACTATCAAACCAGCCCGAGTTGGCACTGGTGCCAGCTTGGGTCTGGGAGGCATCCCGGCGATCGCTGGATTTTCAGGAGCCAGCCGCCACTCCGGCCTATGGCCCCCAAACATAAACAACGGGCCTTTCCCTCTGAAAACAAAACTCACCAGCCCCGGTCCTTGATGGCAGATTGTGGGACCTGCTGGCACTATCAAACCAGCCCGAGTTGGCACTGGTGCCAGCTTGGGTCTGGGAGGCATCCTGCGTGACGCGGATTTTCAGGAGCCAGGCCCGCCACCCGGGCCAGGCCCCCAAACATAAAACAACGGGCCTTTTTTCCCTCTGAAAACTCCTTGATGGCAGATTGTGGGACCTCGTTGGCACTATCAAACCAGCCCAAGTTGGCACTGGTGCCAGCTTGGGTCTGGGAGGCATCCTGCGTATCGCTGATTTTCAGGAGCCAGCCGCCACCCCGCCTATGGCCCCAAACATAAACAACGGCCTTTCCCTCTGAAACAAAAAGTCACCAGCCCCGGTCCTTGATGGCAGATTGTGGGACTCCGTTGGCACTATCAAACCAGCCCGAGTTGGCACTGGTGCCAGCTTGGGTCTGGGAGGCATCCTGCGTATCGCGGATTTTCAGGAGCCAGCCGGCCACCCCGGCCTATGGCCCCCAAACATAAACAACGGGCCTTTCCCTCTGAAACAAAAAGTCACCAGCCCCGGTCCTTGATGGCAGATTGTGGGACTCGTTGGCACTATCAAACCAGCCCGAGTTGGCACTGGTGCCAGCTTGGGTCTGGGAGGCATCCTTGCGTATCGCGGATTTTCAGGAGCCAGCCGGCCACTCCGGCCACAGGCCCCCAAACATAAACAACGGGCCTTTCCCTCTGAAACAAAAAGTCACCAGCCCCGGTCCTTGATGGCAGATTGTGGGACTCGTTGGCACTATCAAACCAGCCCGAAGTTGGCACTGGTGCCAGCTTGGGTCTGGGAGGCATCCTGCGTCATCGCTGGATTTTCAGGAGCCAGCCGCCACTCGGGCCTATGGCCCCCAAACATAAAACAACGGGCCTTTCCCCTCTGAAACAAAAAGTCACCAGCCCCGGTCCTTGATGGCAGATTGTGGGACTCTGTTGGCACTATCAAACCAGCCCGAGTTGGCACTGGTGCCAGCTTGGGTCTGGGAGGCATCCTCGTGATCGCTGGATTTTCAGGAGCCAGCCGGCCACTCCGGCCTATGGCCCCCAAACATAAACAACGGGCCTTTCCCTCTGAAACAAAAACTCACCAGCCCCGGTCCTTGATGGCAGATTGTGGGACCTCGTTGGCACTATCAAACCAGCCCGAGTTGGCACTGGTGCCAGCTTGGGTCTGGGAGGCATCCCATGCGATCGCTGGATTTTCAGGAGCCAGCCGCCACCTCGGGCCTATGGCCCCCAAACATAAACAACGGGCCTTTCCCTCTGAAACAAAAGTCACCAGCCCCGGTCCTTGATGGCAGATTGTGGGACCTCGTTGGCACTATCAAACCAGCCCGAGTTGGCACTGGTGCCAGCTTGGGTCTGGGAGGCATCCTGCGTTATCGCTGGATTTTCAGGAGCCAGCCGGCCACCGGGCACATGGCCCCCAAACATAAACAACGGGCCTTTCCCTCTGAAACAAAAAGTCACCAGCCCCGGTCCTTGATGGCAGATTGTGGGACTCCGTTGGCACTATCAAACCAGCCCGAGTTGGCACTGGTGCCAGCTTGGGTCTGGGAGGCATCCTGCGCGTGACCGGATTTTCAGGAGCCAGCCGCCACCCGGGCCTACAGGCCCCCAAACATAAACAACGGGCCTTTCCCTCTGAAACAAAAAGTCACCAGCCCCGGTCCTTGATGGCAGATTGTGGGACTCCGTTGGCACTATCAAACCAGCCCGAGTTGGCACTGGTGCCAGCTTGGGTCTGGGAGGCATCCTGCGTGATCGCGGATTTTCAGGAGCCAGCCGCCACTCCGGCCCATGGCCCCCAAACATAAACAACGGGCCTTTTCCCTCTGAAACAAAACTCACCAGCCCCGGTCCTTGATGGCAGATTGTGGGACTCCGTTGGCACTATCAAACCAGCCCGAGTTGGCACTGGTGCCAGCTTGGGTCTGGGAGGCATCCTCGTGATCGCGGATTTTCAGGAGCCAGCCGCCACCCTCGGGCACAGGCCCCCAAACATAAACAACGGGCCTTTCCCTCTGAAACAAAAAGTCACCAGCCCCGGTCCTTGATGGCAGATTGTGGGACTCCGTTGGCACTATCAAACCAGCCCGAGTTGGCACTGGTGCCAGCTTGGGTCTGGGAGGCATCCTGCGTAATCGCGGATTTTCAGGAGCCAGCCGCTACCCGGGCACAGGCCCCCAAACATAAACAACGGGCCTTTCCCTCTGAAACAAAAACTCACCAGCCCCGGTCCTTGATGGCAGATTGTGGGACTCGTTGGCACTATCAAACCAGCCCGAGTTGGCACTGGTGCCAGCTTGGGTCTGGGAGGCATCCCTGTGATCGCGGATTTTCAGGAGCCAGCCGCCACCTGGGCCCATGGCCCCCAAACATAAACAACGGGCCTTTTCCTCTGAAACAAAAACTCACCAGCCCCGGTCCTTGATGGCAGATTGTGGGACTCCGTTGGCACTATCAAACCAGCCCGAGTTGGCACTGGTGCCAGCTTGGGTCTGGGAGGCATCCCGGCGATCGCGGATTTTCAGGAGCCAGCCGCCACCCGGCCTATGGCCCCCAAACATAAACAACGGGCCTTTCCCTCTGAAACAAAAACTCACCAGCCCCGGTCCTTGATGGCAGATTGTGGGACTCCGTTGGCACTATCAAACCAGCCCGAGTTGGCACTGGTGCCAGCTTGGGTCTGGGAGGCATCCTTGCGTATCGCTGGATTTTCAGGAGCCAGCCGCCACCGGGCACAGGCCCCCAAACATAAAACAACGGGCCTTTCCCTCTGAAACAAAAAGTCACCAGCCCCGGTCCTTGATGGCAGATTGTGGGACTCGCTGGCACTATCAAACCAGCCCGAGTTGGCACTGGTGCCAGCTTGGGTCTGGGAGGCATCCCGCGTGATCGCTGGATTTTCAGGAGCCAGCCGCCACTCCGGGCCACAGGCCCCCAAACATAAACAACGGGCCTTTCCCTCTGAAACAAAAAGTCACCAGCCCCGGTCCTTGATGGCAGATTGTGGGACTCCGTTGGCACTATCAAACCAGCCCGAGTTGGCACTGGTGCCAGCTTGGGTCTGGGAGGCATCCTGCGTGATCGCGGATTTTCAGGAGCCAGCCCGCCACTCCGGGCCACAGGCCCCCAAACATAAACAACGGGCCTTTCCCTCTGAAACAAAACTCACCAGCCCCGTCCTTGATGGCAGATTGTGGGACCCGTTGGCACTATCAAACCAGCCCGAGTTGGCACTGGTGCCAGCTTGGGTCTGGGAGGCATCCCGCGATCGCTGGATTTTCAGGAGCCAGCCGGCCACCCGGCCCATGGCCCCCAAACATAAACAACGGGCCTTTCCCTCTGAAACAAAAACTCACCAGCCCCGGTCCTTGATGGCAGATTGTGGGACTCCGTTGGCACTATCAAACCAGCCCGAGTTGGCACTGGTGCCAGCTTGGGTCTGGGAGGCATCCCGGCGATCGCTGGATTTTCAGGAGCCAGCCGCCACCCGGCCTATGGCCCCCAAACATAAACAACGGGCCTTTCCCTCTGAAACAAAAACTCACCAGCCCCGGTCCTTGATGGCAGATTGTGGGACTCCGTTGGCACTATCAAACCAGCCCGAGTTGGCACTGGTGCCAGCTTGGGTCTGGGAGGCATCCTGGCGATCGCGGATTTTCAGGAGCCAGCCGCCACCCGGCCTATGGCCCCCAAACATAAACAACGGGCCTTTCCCTCTGAAACAAAAACTCACCAGCCCCGGTCCTTGATGGCAGATTGTGGGACCTCGTTGGCACTATCAAACCAGCCCGAGTTGGCACTGGTGCCAGCTTGGGTCTGGGAGGCATCCTGCGTATCGCGGATTTTCAGGAGCCAGCCGCCACCCCCCGCACAGGCCCCCAAACATAAACAACGGGCCTTTCCCTCTGAAACAAAAGTCACCAGCCCCGGTCCTTGATGGCAGATTGTGGGACTCCGTTGGCACTATCAAACCAGCCCGAGTTGGCACTGGTGCCAGCTTGGGTCTGGGAGGCATCCCGTGATCGCGGATTTTCAGGAGCCAGCCGGCCACCCGGGCCCATGGCCCCCAAACATAAACAACGGGCCTTTCCCTCTGAAACAAAACTCACCAGCCCCGGTCCTTGATGGCAGATTGTGGGACCCGTTGGCACTATCAAACCAGCCCGAGTTGGCACTGGTGCCAGCTTGGGTCTGGGAGGCATCCCGTGCGATCGCGGATTTTCAGGAGCCAGCCGCCACCTGGCGCATAGGCCCCCAAACATAAACAACGGGCCTTTCCCTCTGAAACAAAACTCACCAGCCCCGGTCCTTGATGGCAGATTGTGGGACTCGTTGGCACTATCAAACCAGCCCGAGTTGGCACTGGTGCCAGCTTGGGTCTGGGAGGCATCCTGCGGATCGCTGGATTTTCAGGAGCCAGCCGCCACTCCGGCACATGGCCCCCAAACATAAACAACGGGCCTTTCCCTCTGAAACAAAAACTCACCAGCCCCGTCCTTGATGGCAGATTGTGGGACTCGTTGGCACTATCAAACCAGCCCGAGTTGGCACTGGTGCCAGCTTGGGTCTGGGAGGCATCCTGCGATCGCGGATTTTCAGGAGCCAGCCGCCACTCCGGCCTACTGGCCCCCAAACATAAACAACGGGCCTTTCCCTCTGAAACAAAAACTCACCAGCCCCGGTCCTTGATGGCAGATTGTGGGACCCGTTGGCACTATCAAACCAGCCCGAGTTGGCACTGGTGCCAGCTTGGGTCTGGGAGGCATCCCGTGATCGCTGGATTTTCAGGAGCCAGCCGCCACCCGGGCCTATGGCCCCCAAACATAAACAACGGGCCTTTCCCTCTGAAACAAAAAGTCACCAGCCCCGGTCCTTGATGGCAGATTGTGGGACTCCGTTGGCACTATCAAACCAGCCCGAGTTGGCACTGGTGCCAGCTTGGGTCTGGGAGGCATCCCGCGCGATCGCTGGATTTTCAGGAGCCAGCCGGCCACCCGGGCCCATGGCCCCCAAACATAAACAACGGGCCTTCCCTCTGAAACAAAAACTCACCAGCCCCGGTCCTTGATGGCAGATTGTGGGACTCGTTGGCACTATCAAACCAGCCCGAGTTGGCACTGGTGCCAGCTTGGGTCTGGGAGGCATCCTCGTGATCGCGGATTTTCAGGAGCCAGCCTGCCACCCGGCCACAGGCCCCCAAACATAAACAACGGGCCTTTCCCTCTGAAACAAAACTCACCAGCCCCGGTCCTTGATGGCAGATTGTGGGACTCCGTTGGCACTATCAAACCAGCCCGAGTTGGCACTGGTGCCAGCTTGGGTCTGGGAGGCATCCCATGCGATCGCTGGATTTTCAGGAGCCAGCCGCCACCCCGGCCTATGGCCCCCAAACATAAACAACGGGCCTTTCCCTCTGAAACAAAACTCACCAGCCCCGGTCCTTGATGGCAGATTGTGGGACCTGTTGGCACTATCAAACCAGCCCGAGCTGGCACTGGTGCCAGCTTGGGTCTGGGAGGCATCCCGCGTATCGCGGATTTTCAGGAGCCAGCCGCCACCCGGCCTATGGCCCCCAAACATAAACAACGGGCCTTTCCCTCTGAAACAAAACTCACCAGCCCCGGTCCTTGATGGCAGATTGTGGGACCTCGTTGGCACTATCAAACCAGCCCGAGTTGGCACTGGTGCCAGCTTGGGTCTGGGAGGCATCCCGTGATCGCGGATTTTCAGGAGCCAGCCGCCACCGGCCTATGGCCCCCAAACATAAACAACGGGCCTTTCCCTCTGAAACAAAACTCACCAGCCCCGGTCCTTGATGGCAGATTGTGGGACTCCGTTGGCACTATCAAACCAGCCCGAGTTGGCACTGGTGCCAGCTTGGGTCTGGGAGGCATCCTGCGTATCGCGGATTTTCAGGAGCCAGCCGCCACTCCGGGCATATGGCCCCCAAACATAAACAACGGGCCTTTCCCTCTGAAACAAAAACTCACCAGCCCCGGTCCTTGATGGCAGATTGTGGGACCCGTTGGCACTATCAAACCAGCCCGAGTTGGCACTGGTGCCAGCTTGGGTCTGGGAGGCATCCCCGTGATCGCGGATTTTCAGGAGCCAGCCGCCACCCCGGGCATATGGCCCCCAAACATAAACAACGGGCCTTTCCCTCTGAAACAAAAACTCACCAGCCCCGGTCCTTGATGGCAGATTGTGGGACTCCGTTGGCACTATCAAACCAGCCCGAGTTGGCACTGGTGCCAGCTTGGGTCTGGGAGGCATCCTGCGATCGCGGATTTTCAGGAGCCAGCCGCCACCGGGCCTATGGCCCCCAAACATAAACAACGGGCCTTTCCCTCTGAAACAAAACTCACCAGCCCCGGTCCTTGATGGCAGATTGTGGGACCTGTTGGCACTATCAAACCAGCCCGAGTTGGCACTGGTGCCAGCTTGGGTCTGGGAGGCATCCCCTGTGTATCGCTGGATTTTCAGGAGCCAGCCGCCACCCGGGCACATGGCCCCCAAACATAAACAACGGGCCTTTCCCTCTGAAACAAAACTCACCAGCCCCGGTCCTTGATGGCAGATTGTGGGACTCGTTGGCACTATCAAACCAGCCCGAGTTGGCACTGGTGCCAGCTTGGGTCTGGGAGGCATCCCGGCGATCGCTGATTTTCAGGAGCCAGCCGCCACCCGGCCTATGGCCCCCAAACATAAACAACGGGCCTTTCCCTCTGAAACAAAACTCACCAGCCCCGGTCCTTGATGGCAGATTGTGGGACTCGTTGGCACTATCAAACCAGCCCGAAGTTGGCACTGGTGCCAGCTTGGGTCTGGGAGGCATCCTGCGGATCGCGGATTTTCAGGAGCCAGCCGCCACCCCGGCCTATGGCCCCCAAACATAAACAACGGGCCTTTCCCTCTGAAACAAAAACTCACCAGCCCCGGTCCTTGATGGCAGATTGTGGGACTCCGTTGGCACTATCAAACCAGCCCGAGTTGGCACTGGTGCCAGCTTGGGTCTGGGAGGCATCCCGCGATCGCTGGATTTTCAGGAGCCAGCCGCCACCCCGGCCTATGGCCCCCAAACATAAACAACGGGCCTTTCCCTCTGAAACAAAACTCACCAGCCCCGGTCCTTGATGGCAGATTGTGGGACCTCGCTGGCACTATCAAACCAGCCCGAGTTGGCACTGGTGCCAGCTTGGGTCTGGGAGGCATCCCGCGTGATCGCGGATTTTCAGGAGCCAGCCGCCTCCCGGCCTATGGCCCCCAAACATAAACAACGGCCTTTCCCTCTGAAACAAAACTCACCAGCCCCGGTCCTTGATGGCAGATTGTGGGACTCCGTTGGCACTATCAAACCAGCCCGAGCTGGCACTGGTGCCAGCTTGGGTCTGGGAGGCATCCCGTGCGATCGCTGATTTTCAGGAGCCAGCCGCCACCCCGGCCTATGGCCCCCAAACATAAACAACGGGCCTTTCCCTCTGAAACAAAACTCACCAGCCCCGGTCCTTGATGGCAGATTGTGGGACTCCGTTGGCACTATCAAACCAGCCCGAAGTTGGCACTGGTGCCAGCTTGGGTCTGGGAGGCATCCCGCGTGCATCGCTGGATTTTCAGGAGCCAGCCGCCACCCGGGCCTATGGCCCCCAAACATAAACAACGGCCTTTCCCTCTGAAACAAAACTCACCAGCCCCGGTCCTTGATGGCAGATTGTGGGACTCCGTTGGCACTATCAAACCAGCCCGAGTTGGCACTGGTGCCAGCTTGGGTCTGGGAGGCATCCCGCGTGATCGCGGATTTTCAGGAGCCAGCCGCCACTCCGGGCCTATGGCCCCCAAACATAAACAACGGGCCTTTCCCTCTGAAACAAAACTCACCAGCCCCGGTCCTTGATGGCAGATTGTGGGACCTCGTTGGCACTATCAAACCAGCCCGAAGTTGGCACTGGTGCCAGCTTGGGTCTGGGAGGCATCCCGCGTGATCGCTGGATTTTCAGGAGCCAGCCGCCACCCCCCGCCCAGGCCCCCAAACATAAAACAACGGGCCTTTCCCTCTGAAACAAAAACTCACCAGCCCCGGTCCTTGATGGCAGATTGTGGGACCCCGCTGGCACTATCAAACCAGCCCGAGTTGGCACTGGTGCCAGCTTGGGTCTGGGAGGCATCCTGCGTATCGCTGATTTTCAGGAGCCAGCCGCCACCCCGCCTGTGGCCCCCAAACATAAACAACGGGCCTTTCCCTCTGAAACAAAACTCACCAGCCCCCGGTCCTTGATGGCAGATTGTGGGACCCGTTGGCACTTATCAAACCAGCCTGAGTTGGCACGGTGCAGCTTGGGTCTGGAGGATGACGCTGGATTTTCAGGAGCCAGCGGACCGGCGCCGCCCCCAAACATAAACAACGGCCCTTCCCTCTGAAACAAAACTCACCAGCCCCGGTCCCTGATGGCAGATTGTGGGACCCCGTTGGCACTATCAAACCAGCCCGAAGTTGGCACCTGGTGCCAGCTTGGGTCTGGGAGGCATCCCGCGTGATCGCTGGATTTTCAGGAGCCAGCCGCCACCCGGCCACATGGCCCCCAAACATAAACAACGGGCCTTTCCCCTCTGAAACAAAACTCACCAGCCCCGGTCCTTGATGGCAGATTGTGGGACCCCGCTTGGCACTATCAAACCAGCCCGAGTTGGCACTGGTGCCAGCTTGGGTCTGGGAGGCATCCTGGCGATCGCGGATTTTCAGGAGCCAGCCGGCCACTCCGGGCCTATGGCCCCCAAACATAAACAACGGGCCTTTCCCTCTGAAACAAAAACTCACCAGCCCCGGTCCTTGATGGCAGATTGTGGGACCTCGTTGGCACTATCAAACCAGCCCGAAGTTGGCACTGGTGCCAGCTTGGGTCTGGGAGGCATCCTGGGGATCGCGGATTTTCAGGAGCCAGCCGGGCCACTCCGGCCTATGGCCCCAAAACATAAACAACGGGCCTTTCCCTCTGAAACAAAAACTCACCAGCCCCGGTCCTTGATGGCAGATTGTGGGACTCCGTTGGCACTATCAAACCAGCCCGAGTTGGCACTGGTGCCAGCTTGGGTCTGGGAGGCATCCTGCGTATCGCGGATTTTCAGGAGCCAGCCGCCACCCGGGCCTATGGCCCCCAAACATAAACAACGGGCCTTTCCCTCTGAAACAAAAACTCACCAGCCCCGGTCCTTGATGGCAGATTGTGGGACTCCGTTGGCACTATCAAACCAGCCCGAGTTGGCACTGGTGCCAGCTTGGGTCTGGGAGGCATCCCGCGATCGCGGATTTTCAGGAGCCAGCCGGCCACTCGGGCTATGGCCCCCAAACATAAACAACGGGCCTTCCCCTCTGAAACAAAAACTCACCAGCCCCGGTCCTTGATGGCAGATTGTGGGACCGCTGGCACTATCAAACCAGCCCGAGCTGGCACTGGTGCCAGCTTGGGTCTGGGAGGCATCCCTGTGATCGCTGGATTTTCAGGAGCCAGCCGGCCACCGGGGCCTATGGCCCCCAAACATAAACAACGGGCCTTTCCCTCTGAAACAAAAACTCACCAGCCCCGGTCCTTGATGGCAGATTGTGGGACTCCTTGGCACTATCAAACCAGCCCGAGTTGGCACTGGTGCCAGCTTGGGTCTGGGAGGCATCCGGCGTATCGCGGATTTTCAGGAGCCAGCCGGGCCACCGGGCCTATGGGCCCCCAAACATAAACAACGGGCCTTTCCCTCTGAAACAAAAGTCACCAGCCCCGGTCCTTGATGGCAGATTGTGGGACTCCGTTGGCACTATCAAACCAGCCCGAGTTGGCACTGGTGCCAGCTTGGGTCTGGGAGGCATCCTGCGTATCGCGGATTTTCAGGAGCCAGCCGGCCACTCCGGGCCTATGGCCCCCAAACATAAACAACGGGCCTTTCCCTCTGAAACAAAACTCACCAGCCCCGGTCCTTGATGGCAGATTGTGGGACTCCGTTGGCACTATCAAACCAGCCCGAGTTGGCACTGGTGCCAGCTTGGGTCTGGGAGGCATCCTGTGTATCGCGGATTTTCAGGAGCCAGCCGGCCACTCCGGGCCTATGGCCCCCAAACATAAACAACGGGCCTTTCCCTCTGAAACAAAAGTCACCAGCCCCGGTCCTTGATGGCAGATTGTGGGACTCCGTTGGCACTATCAAACCAGCCCGAGTTGGCACTGGTGCCAGCTTGGGTCTGGGAGGCATCCTGTGTATCGCGGATTTTCAGGAGCCAGCCGGCCACTCCGGGCCTATGGCCCCCAAACATAAACAACGGGCCTTTCCCTCTGAAACAAAAGTCACCAGCCCCGGTCCTTGATGGCAGATTGTGGGACTCCGTTGGCACTATCAAACCAGCCCGAGTTGGCACTGGTGCCAGCTTGGGTCTGGGAGGCATCCTGCGTATCGCGGATTTTCAGGAGCCAGCCGGCCACTCCGGGCCTATGGCCCCAAACATAAACAACGGGCCTTTCCCTCTGAAACAAAAGTCACCAGCCCCGGTCCTTGATGGCAGATTGTGGGACTCCGTTGGCACTATCAAACCAGCCCGAGTTGGCACTGGTGCCAGCTTGGGTCTGGGAGGCATCCTGCGTATCGCGGATTTTCAGGAGCCAGGGGGCCACTCCGGGCCTATGGCCCCCAAACATAAACAACGGGCCTTTCCCTCTGAAACAAAAGTCACCAGCCCCGGTCCTTGATGGCAGATTGTGGGACTCCGTTGGCACTATCAAACCAGCCCGAGTTGGCACTGGTGCCAGCTTGGGTCTGGGAGGCATCCTGCGTATCGCGGATTTTCAGGAGCCAGCCGGGCCACCCGGGCCTATGGCCCCCAAACATAAACAACGGGCCTTTCCTCTGAAACAAAAGTCACCAGCCCCGGTCCTTGATGGCAGATTGTGGGACTCCGTTGGCACTATCAAACCAGCCCGAGTTGGCACTGGTGCCAGCTTGGGTCTGGGAGGCATCCTGCGTATCGCGGATTTTCAGGAGCCAGCCGGCCTCCCGGCCTATGGCCCCCAAACATAAACAACGGGCCTTTCCCTCTGAAACAAAAAGTCACCAGCCCCGGTCCTTGATGGCAGATTGTGGGACTCCGTTGGCACTATCAAACCAGCCCGAGTTGGCACTGGTGCCAGCTTGGGTCTGGGAGGCATCCTGCGTATCCGCGGATTTTCAGGAGCCAGCCGGCCACTCCGGGCCTATGGCCCCCAAACATAAACAACGGGCCTTTCCCTCTGAAACAAAACTCACCAGCCCCGGTCCTTGATGGCAGATTGTGGGACTCCGTTGGCACTATCAAACCAGCCCGAGTTGGCACTGGTGCCAGCTTGGGTCTGGGAGGCATCCTGCGTATCGCGGATTTTCACGAGCCAGCCCGCGCACTCCCGGCCTATGGCCCCCAAACATAAACAACGGGCCTTTCCCTCTGAAACAAAAGTCACCAGCCCCGGTCCTTGATGGCAGATTGTGGGACTCCGTTGGCACTATCAAACCAGCCCGAGTTGGCACTGGTGCCAGCTTGGGTCTGGGAGGCATCCTGCGTATCGCGGATTTTCAGGAGCCAGCCGGCCACTCCGGGCCTATGGCCCCCAAACATAAACAACGGGCCTTTCCCTCTGAAACAAAAGTCACCAGCCCCGGTCCTTGATGGCAGATTGTGGGACTCCGTTGGCACTATCAAACCAGCCCGAGTTGGCACTGGTGCCAGCTTGGGTCTGGGAGGCATCCTGCGTATCGCGGATTTTCAGGAGCCACCGGCCACTCCGGGCCTATGGCCCCCAAACATAAACAACGGGCCTTTCCCTCTGAAACAAAAGTCACCAGCCCCGGTCCTTGATGGCAGATTGTGGGACTCCGTTGGCACTATCAAACCAGCCCGAGTTGGCACTGGTGCCAGCTTGGGTCTGGGAGGCATCCTGCGTATCACGGATTTTCAGGAGCCAGCCGGCCACTTCGGGCCTATGGCCCCAAACATAAACAACGGGCCTTTCCCTCTGAAACAAAAGTCACCAGCCCCGGTCCTTGATGGCAGATTGTGGGACTCCGTTGGCACTATCAAACCAGCCCGAGTTGGCACTGGTGCCAGCTTGGGTCTGGGAGGCATCCTGCGTATCCGCGGATTTTCAGGAGCCAGCCGGCCACTCCGGGCCTATGGCCCCCAAACATAAACAACGGGCCTTTCCCTCTGAAACAAAAGTCACCAGCCCCGGTCCTTGATGGCAGATTGTGGGACTCCGTTGGCACTATCAAACCAGCCCGAGTTGGCACTGGTGCCAGCTTGGGTCTGGGAGGCATCCTGCGTATCGCGGATTTTCAGGAGCCACGCGGCCACTCCGGGCCTATGGCCCCAAACATAAACAACGGGCCTTTCCCTCTGAAACAAAAGTCACCAGCCCCGGTCCTTGATGGCAGATTGTGGGACTCCGTTGGCACTATCAAACCAGCCCGAGTTGGCACTGGTGCCAGCTTGGGTCTGGGAGGCATCCTGCGTATCGCGGATTTTCAGGAGCCAGCCGGCCACTCGGCCTATGGCCCCCAAACATAAACAACGGGCCTTTCCCTCTGAAACAAAAGTCACCAGCCCCGGTCCTTGATGGCAGATTGTGGGACTCCGTTGGCACTATCAAACCAGCCCGAGTTGGCACTGGTGCCAGCTTGGGTCTGGGAGGCATCCTGCGTATCCGCGGATTTTCAGGAGCCACAGGGCCACTCCGGGCCTATGGCCCCAAACATAAACAACGGGCCTTTCCCTCTGAAACAAAAGTCACCAGCCCCGGTCCTTGATGGCAGATTGTGGGACTCCGTTGGCACTATCAAACCAGCCCGAGTTGGCACTGGTGCCAGCTTGGGTCTGGGAGGCATCCTGCGTATCACGGATTTTCAGGAGCCACCGGCCACTCCGGGCCTATGGCCCCCAAACATAAACAACGGGCCTTTCCCTCTGAAACAAAAGTCACCAGCCCCGGTCCTTGATGGCAGATTGTGGGACTCCGTTGGCACTATCAAACCAGCCCGAGTTGGCACTGGTGCCAGCTTGGGTCTGGGAGGCATCCTGCGTATCGCGGATTTTCAGGAGCCAGGCCGGCCACTCCGGGCCTATGGCCCCCAAACATAAACAACGGGCCTTTCCCTCTGAAACAAAAGTCACCAGCCCCGGTCCTTGATGGCAGATTGTGGGACTCCGTTGGCACTATCAAACCAGCCCGAGTTGGCACTGGTGCCAGCTTGGGTCTGGGAGGCATCCTGCGTATCGCGGATTTTCAGGAGCCAGCCCGGCCACTCCGGGCCTATGGCCCCCAAACATAAACAACGGGCCTTTCCCTCTGAAACAAAAGTCACCAGCCCCGGTCCTTGATGGCAGATTGTGGGACTCCGTTGGCACTATCAAACCAGCCCGAGTTGGCACTGGTGCCAGCTTGGGTCTGGGAGGCATCCTGCGTATCGCGGATTTTCAGGAGCCAGCGGCCACTCCGGGCCTATGGCCCCAAACATAAACAACGGGCCTTTCCCTCTGAAACAAAAGTCACCAGCCCCGGTCCTTGATGGCAGATTGTGGGACTCCGTTGGCACTATCAAACCAGCCCGAGTTGGCACTGGTGCCAGCTTGGGTCTGGGAGGCATCCTGCGTATCGCGGATTTTCAGGAGCCAGCCGGCCACTCCGGGCCTATGGCCCCCAAACATAAACAACGGGCCTTTCCCTCTGAAACAAAAGTCACCAGCCCCGGTCCTTGATGGCAGATTGTGGGACTCCGTTGGCACTATCAAACCAGCCCGAGTTGGCACTGGTGCCAGCTTGGGTCTGGGAGGCATCCTGCGTACCGCGGATTTTCAGGAGCCAGCCGGCCACTCCGGGCCTATGGCCCCCAAACATAAACAACGGGCCTTTCCCTCTGAAACAAAAGTCACCAGCCCCGGTCCTTGATGGCAGATTGTGGGACTCCGTTGGCACTATCAAACCAGCCCGAGTTGGCACTGGTGCCAGCTTGGGTCTGGGAGGCATCCTGCGTATCGCGGATTTTCAGGAGCCAGGCCGGCCACTCCGGGCCTATGGCCCCCAAACATAAACAACGGGCCTTTCCCTCTGAAACAAAAGTCACCAGCCCCGGTCTTTGATGGCAGATTGTAGGACTCCGTTGGCACTATCAAACCAGCCCGAGTTGGCACTGGTGCCAGCTTGGGTCTGGGAGGCATCCTGCGTATCGCGGATTTTCAGGAGCCAGCCGGCCATTCCGGTCCTATGGCCCCCAAACATAAACAACGATCCTTTCCCTCTGAAACAAAAATCACCAGCCCCGTTCTTTGACGGCAGATTGTAGGACTCCGTTGGCACTATCAAACCAGCCCGAGTTGGCACTGGTGCCAGCTTGGGTCTGGGAGGCATCCTGCGTATCACGGATTTTCAGGAGCCACAGGGCCACTCCGGGCCTATGGCCCCCAAACATAAACAACGGGCCTTTCTCTCTGAAACAAAAGTCACCAGCCCCGGTCTTTGATGGCACATTGTGGGACTCCGTTGGCACTATCAAACCAGCCTGAGTTGGCACTGGTGACAGCTTGGGTCTGGGAGGCATCCTGCGTATCACGGATTTTCAGGAGCCAGCCGGCCACTCCAGGCCTATGGCCCCCAAACATAAACAACGGGCCTTTACCTCTGAAACAAAACTCACCTGCCCCGGTTCTTGACGGTAGATTGTGGGACTCCGTTGGCACTATCAAACAAGCCCGACTTGGCACTGGTGCCAGCTTGTGTCTGGGAGGCATCCTGCGTATCACGGATTTTCAGGAGTCACAGGGCCACTCCGGGCCTATGGCCCCCAAACATAAACAACAGGCCTTTCCCTCTGAAACAAAAGTCACCAGCCCCGGTCCTTGATGGCAGATTGTGGGACTCCGTTGGCACTATCAAACCAGCCCGAGTTGGCACTGGTGCCAGCTTGGGTCTGGGAGGCATCCTGTGTATCGCGGATTTTCAGGAGCCAGCCGGCCACTCCGGGCCTATGGCCCCCAAACATAAACAACGGGCCTTTCCCTCTGAAACAAAAGTCACCAGCCCCGGTCCTTGATGGCAGATTGTGGGACTCCATTGGCACTATCAAACCAGCCTGAGTTGGCACTGGTGCCAGCTTGGGTCTGAGAGGCATCCTGCGTATCGCCGATTTTCAGGAGCCAGCCGGCCACACCGGGCCTATGGCCCCCAAACATAAACAACGGGCCTTTCCCTCTGAAACAAAAGTCACCAGCCCCGGTCCTTGATGGCAGATTGTGGGACTCCGTTGGCAATATCAAACAAGCCCTAGTTGGCACTGGTGCCAGCTTGGGTCTGGGAGGCATCCTGCGTATCGTGGATTTTCAGGAGCCAGCCGGCCACTCGGGGCCTATGGCCCCCAAACATAAACAACGGGCCTTTCCCTCTGAAACAAAAGTCACCAGCCCCGGTCCTTGATGGCAGATTGTGGGACTCCGTTGGCACTATCAAACCAGCCTGAGCTGGCACTGGTGACAGCTTCGGACTGGGAGGCATCCTGTGTATCACGGATTTTCAGGAGCCACAGGGCCACTCCGGGCCTATGGCCCCCAAACATAAACAACGGGCCTTTCCCTCTGAAACAAAAGTCACCAGCCCCGGTCCTTGATGGCAGATTGTGGGACTCCGTTGGCACTATCAAAACAGCCCGAGTTGGCACAGGTGCCAGCTTGGGTCTGGGAGGCATCCTGCGTATCGCTGATTTTCAGGAGCCAGCCGGCCACTCCGGTCCTATGGCCCCCAAACATAAACAACGGGCCTTTCCCTCTGAAACAAAAGTCACCAGCCCCGGTCCTTGATGGCAGATTGTGGGACTCCGTTGGCACTATCAAACCAGCCCGAGTTGGCACTGGTGCCAGCTTGGGTCTGGGAGGCATCCTGCGTATCACGGATTTTCAGGAGCCACAGGGCACTCCGGGCCTATGGCCCCCAAACATAAACAACGGGCCTTTCCCTCTGAAACAAAAGTCACCAGCCCCGGTCCTTGATGGCAGATTGTGGGACTCCGTTGGCACTATCAAACCAGCCCGAGTTGGCACTGGTGCCAGCTTGGGTCTGGGAGGCATCCTGCGTATCGTGGATTTTCAGGAGCCAGCCTGCGTCTCTAGGCCTGTGACCCCCAAACAAAACCAACGGGCCTTTCCCTCTGAAACAAAAATCACCAGCCCCGGTCCTTGATGGCAGATTGTGGGACTCCGTTGGCACTATCAAACCAGCCCGAGTTGGCACTGGTGCCAGCTTGGGTCTGGGAGGCATCCTGCGTATCACGGATTTTCAGGAGCCACACGGCCACTCCGGGCCTATGGCCCCCAAACATAAACAACGGGCCTTTCCCTCTGAAACAAAAGTCACCAGCCCCGGTCCTTGATGGCAGATTGTGGGACTCCGTTGGCACTATCAAACCAGCCCGAGTTGGCACTGGTGCCAGCTTGGGTCTGGGAGGCATCCTGCGTATCGCGGATTTTCAGGAGCCAGCCGGCCACTCCGGGCCTATGGCCCCCAAACATAAACAACGGGCCTTTCCCTCTGAAACAAAAGTCACCAGCCCCGGTCTTTGATGGCAGATTGTGGGACTCCGTTGGCACTATCAAACCAGCCCGAGTTGGCACTGGTGCCAGCTTGGGTCTGGGAGGCATCCTGCGTATCGCGGATTTTCAGGAGCCAGCCGGCCACTCCGGGCCTATGGCCCCCAAACATAAACAACGGGCCTTTCCCTCTGAAACAAAAGTCACCAGCCCCGGTCCTTGATGGCAGATTGTGGGACTCCGTTGGCACTATCAAACCAGCCCGAGTTGGCACTGGTGCCAGCTTGGGTCTGGGAGGCATCCTGCGTATCCGCGGATTTTCAGGAGCCACGCGGCCACTCCGGGCCTATGGCCCCCAAACATAAACAACGGGCCTTTCCCTCTGAAACAAAAGTCACCAGCCCCGGTCCTTGATGGCAGATTGTGGGACTCCGTTGGCACTATCAAACCAGCCCGAGTTGGCACTGGTGCCAGCTTGGGTCTGGGAGGCATCCTGCGTATCCGCGGATTTTCAGGAGCCAGCCGGCCACTCCGGGCCTATGGCCCCCAAACATAAACAACGGGCCTTTCCCTCTGAAACAAAAGTCACCAGCCCCGGTCCTTGATGGCAGATTGTGGGACTCCGTTGGCACTATCAAACCAGCCCGAGTTGGCACTGGTGCCAGCTTGGGTCTGGGAGGCATCCTGCGTATCGCGGATTTTCAGGAGCCAGCCGGCCACTCCGGGCCTATGGCCCCAAACATAAACAACGGGCCTTTCCCTCTGAAACAAAAGTCACCAGCCCCGGTCCTTGATGGCAGATTGTGGGACTCCGTTGGCACTATCAAACCAGCCCGAGTTGGCACTGGTGCCAGCTTGGGTCTGGGAGGCATCCTGCGTATCGCGGATTTTCAGGAGCCACCGGGCCACTCCGGGCCTATGGCCCCAAACAAAAACAACGGGCCTTTCCCTCTGAAACAAAAGTCACCAGCCCCGGTCCTTGATGGCAGATTGTGGGACTCCGTTGGCACTATCAAACCAGCCCGAGTTGGCACTGGTGCCAGCTTGGGTCTGGGAGGCATCCTGCGTATCGCGGATTTTCAGGAGCCAGCCGGCCACTCCGGGCCTATGGCCCCCAAACATAAACAACGGGCCTTTCCCTCTGAAACAAAAGTCACCAGCCCCGGTCCTTGATGGCAGATTGTGGGACTCCGTTGGCACTATCAAACCAGCCCGAGTTGGCACTGGTGCCAGCTTGGGTCTGGGAGGCATCCTGCGTATCCGCGGATTTTCAGGAGCCACGGGCCACTCGGGCCTATGGCCCCCAAACATAAACAACGGGCCTTTCCCTCTGAAACAAAAGTCACCAGCCCCGGTCCTTGATGGCAGATTGTGGGACTCCGTTGGCACTATCAAACCAGCCCGAGTTGGCACTGGTGCCAGCTTGGGTCTGGGAGGCATCCTGCGTATCGCGGATTTTCAGGAGCCAGCCGGCCACTCCGGGCCTATGGCCCCCAAACATAAACAACGGGCCTTTCCCTCTGAAACAAAAGTCACCAGCCCCGGTCCTTGATGGCAGATTGTGGGACTCCGTTGGCACTATCAAACCAGCCCGAGTTGGCACTGGTGCCAGCTTGGGTCTGGGAGGCATCCTGCGTATCGCGGATTTTCAGGAGCCAGCCGGCCACTCCGGGCCTATGCCCCCAAACATAAACAACGGGCCTTTCCCTCTGAAACAAAAGTCACCAGCCCCGGTCCTTGATGGCAGATTGTGGGACTCCGTTGGCACTATCAAACCAGCCCGAGTTGGCACTGGTGCCAGCTTGGGTCTGGGAGGCATCCTGCGTATCGCGGATTTTCAGGAGCCAGCCGGCCACTCCGGGCCTATGGCCCCAAACATAAACAACGGGCCTTTCCCTCTGAAACAAAAGTCACCAGCCCCGGTCCTTGATGGCAGATTGTGGGACTCCGTTGGCACTATCAAACCAGCCCGAGTTGGCACTGGTGCCAGCTTGGGTCTGGGAGGCATCCTGCGTATCGCGGATTTTCAGGAGCCAGCCGGCCACTCCGGGCCTATGGCCCCCAAACATAAACAACGGGCCTTTCCCTCTGAAACAAAAGTCACCAGCCCCGGTCCTTGATGGCAGATTGTGGGACTCCGTTGGCACTATCAAACCAGCCCGAGTTGGCACTGGTGCCAGCTTGGGTCTGGGAGGCATCCTGCGTATCGCGGATTTTCAGGAGCCAGCCGGCCACTCCGGGCCTATGACCCCCAAACATAAACAACGGGCCTTTCCCTCTGAAACAAAAGTCACCAGCCCCGGTCCTTGATGGCAGATTGTGGGACTCCGTTGGCACTATCAAACCAGCCCGAGTTGGCACTGGTGCCAGCTTGGGTCTGGGAGGCATCCTGCGTATCGCGGATTTTCAGGAGCCACCGGCCACTCCGGGCCTATGGCCCCCAAACATAAACAACGGGCCTTTCCCTCTGAAACAAAAGTCACCAGCCCCGGTCCTTGATGGCAGATTGTGGGACTCCGTTGGCACTATCAAACCAGCCCGAGTTGGCACTGGTGCCAGCTTGGGTCTGGGAGGCATCCTGCGTATCGCGGATTTTCAGGAGCCAGCCGGGCCACTCCGGGCCTATGGCCCCCAAACATAAACAACGGGCCTTTCCCTCTGAAACAAAACTCACCAGCCCCGGTCCTTGATGGCAGATTGTGGGACTCCGTTGGCACTATCAAACCAGCCCGAGTTGGCACTGGTGCCAGCTTGGGTCTGGGAGGCATCCTGCGTATCACGGATTTTCAGGAGCCAGCCGGCCACTCCGGGCCTATGGCCCCCAAACATAAACAACGGGCCTTTCCCTCTGAAACAAAAGTCACCAGCCCCGGTCCTTGATGGCAGATTGTGGGACTCCGTTGGCACTATCAAACCAGCCCGAGTTGGCACTGGTGCCAGCTTGGGTCTGGGAGGCATCCTGCGTATCACGGATTTTCAGGAGCCAGCCGGCCACTCCGGGCCTATGGCCCCCAAACATAAACAACGGGCCTTTCCCTCTGAAACAAAAGTCACCAGCCCCGGTCCTTGATGGCAGATTGTGGGACTCCGTTGGCACTATCAAACCAGCCCGAGTTGGCACTGGTGCCAGCTTGGGTCTGGGAGGCATCCTGCGTATCGCGGATTTTCAGGAGCCAAGCCGGCCACCCGGGCCTATGGCCCCCAAACATAAACAACGGGCCTTTCCCTCTGAAACAAAAGTCACCAGCCCCGGTCCTTGATGGCAGATTGTGGGACTCCGTTGGCACTATCAAACCAGCCCGAGTTGGCACTGGTGCCAGCTTGGGTCTGGGAGGCATCCTGCGTATCGCGGATTTTCAGGAGCCAGCCGGCCACTCCGGGCCTATGGCCCCAAACATAAACAACAGGCCTTTCCCTCTGAAACAAAAGTCACCAGCCCCGGTCCTTGATGGCAGATTGTGGGACTCCGTTGGCACTATCAAAGCAGCCCGAGTTGGCACTGGTGCCAGCTTGGGTCTGGGAGGCATCCCGCGTATCGCGGATTTTCAGGAGCCACCGGCCACTCCGGGCCTATGGCCCCCAAACATAAACAACGGGCCTTTCCCTCTGAAACAAAAGTCACCAGCCCCGGTCCTTGATGGCAGATTGTGGGACTCCGTTGGCACTATCAAACCAGCCCGAGTTGGCACTGGTGCCAGCTTGGGTCTGGGAGGCATCCTGCGTATCGCGGATTTTCAGGAGCCAGCCGGCCACTCCGGGCCTATGGCCCCCAAACATAAACAACGGGCCTTTCCCTCTGAAACAAAACTCACCAGCCCCGGTCCTTGATGGCAGATTGTGGGACTCCGTTGGCACTATCAAACCAGCCCGAGTTGGCACTGGTGCCAGCTTGGGTCTGGGAGGCATCCTGCGTATCCGCGGATTTTCAGGAGCCAGCCCGGCCACTCCGGGCCTATGGCCCCCAAACATAAACAACGGGCCTTTCCCTCTGAAACAAAAGTCACCAGCCCCGGTCCTTGATGGCAGATTGTGGGACTCCGTTGGCACTATCAAACCAGCCCGAGTTGGCACTGGTGCCAGCTTGGGTCTGGGAGGCATCCTGCGTATCACGGATTTTTCAGGAGCCACACGGCCACTCCGGCCTATGGCCCCAAACATAAACAACGGGCCTTTCCCTCTGAAACAAAAGTCACCAGCCCCGGTCCTTGATGGCAGATTGTGGGACTCCGTTGGCACTATCAAACCAGCCCGAGTTGGCACTGGTGCCAGCTTGGGTCTGGGAGGCATCCTGCGTATCACGGATTTTCAGGAGCCAGCCGGCCACTCCGGGCCTATGGCCCCAAACATAAACAACGGGCCTTTCCCTCTGAAACAAAACTCACCAGCCCCGGTCCTTGATGGCAGATTGTGGGACTCCGTTGGCACTATCAAACCAGCCCGAGTTGGCACTGGTGCCAGCTTGGGTCTGGGAGGCATCCTGCGTATCGCGGATTTTCAGGAGCCAGCGGCCACCCCGGGCCTATGGCCCCAAACATAAACAACGGGCCTTTCCCTCTGAAACAAAAGTCACCAGCCCCGGTCCTTGATGGCAGATTGTGGGACTCCGTTGGCACTATCAAACCAGCCCGAGTTGGCACTGGTGCCAGCTTGGGTCTGGGAGGCATCCTGCGTATCGCGGATTTTCAGGAGCCAGCCGGCCACTCGGGCCTATGGCCCCCAAACATAAACAACGGGCCTTTCCCTCTGAAACAAAAGTCACCAGCCCCGGTCCTTGATGGCAGATTGTGGGACTCCGTTGGCACTATCAAACCAGCCCGAGTTGGCACTGGTGCCAGCTTGGGTCTGGGAGGCATCCTGCGTATCGCGGATTTTCAGGAGCCAGCCCGGCCACTCGGGCCTATGGCCCCAAACATAAACAACGGGCCTTTCCCTCTGAAACAAAAGTCACCAGCCCCGGTCCTTGATGGCAGATTGTGGGACTCCGTTGGCACTATCAAACCAGCCCGAGTTGGCACTGGTGCCAGCTTGGGTCTGGGAGGCATCCTGCGTATCGCGGATTTTTCAGGAGCCAGCCCGGCCACTCCGGGCCTATGGCCCCAAACATAAACAACGGGCCTTTCCCTCTGAAACAAAAGTCACCAGCCCCGGTCCTTGATGGCAGATTGTGGGACTCCGTTGGCACTATCAAACCAGCCCGAGTTGGCACTGGTGCCAGCTTGGGTCTGGGAGGCATCCTGCGTATCACGGATTTTCAGGAGCCACAGGGCCACTCCGGGCCTATGGCCCCAAACATAAACAACGGGCCTTTCCCTCTGAAACAAAAGTCACCAGCCCCGGTCCTTGATGGCAGATTGTGGGACTCCGTTGGCACTATCAAACCAGCCCGAGTTGGCACTGGTGCCAGCTTGGGTCTGGGAGGCATCCTGCGTATCGCGGATTTTCAGGAGCCAACCCGGCCACTCCGGGCCTATGGCCCCCAAACATAAACAAACGGCCTTTCCCTCTGAAACAAAACTCACCAGCCCCGGTCCTTGATGGCAGATTGTGGGACTCCGTTGGCACTATCAAACCAGCCCGAGTTGGCACTGGTGCCAGCTTGGGTCTGGGAGGCATCCTGCGTGTATCGCGGATTTTCAGGAGCCAGCCCGGCCACTCGGGCCTATGGCCCCAAACATAAACAACGGGCCTTTCCCTCTGAAACAAAAGTCACCAGCCCCGGTCCTTGACGGCAGATTGTGGGACTCCGTTGGCACTATCAAACCAGCCCGAGTTGGCACTGGTGCCAGCTTGGGTCTGGGGAGGCATCCTGCGTATCACGGATTTTTCAGGAGCCAGCCGGCCACTCTCGGGCCTATGGCCCCCAAACATAAACAACGGGCCTTTCCCTCTGAAACAAAAGTCACCAGCCCCGGTCCTTGATGGCAGATTGTGGGACTCCGTTGGCACTATCAAACCAGCCCGAGTTGGCACTGGTGCCAGCTTGGGTCTGGGAGGCATCCTGCGTATCGCGGATTTTCAGGAGCCAGCCGGGCCACTCCGGGCCTATGGCCCCCAAACATAAACAACGGGCCTTTCCCTCTGAAACAAAAGTCACCAGCCCCGGTCCTTGATGGCAGATTGTGGGACTCCGTTGGCACTATCAAACCAGCCCGAGTTGGCACTGGTGCCAGCTTGGGTCTGGGAGGCATCCTGCGTATCGCGGATTTTCAGGAGCCAGCCGGCCACTCCGGGCCTATGGCCCCCAAACATAAACAACGGGCCTTTCCCTCTGAAACAAAAGTCACCAGCCCCGGTCCTTGATGGCAGATTGTGGGACTCCGTTGGCACTATCAAACCAGCCCGAGTTGGCACTGGTGCCAGCTTGGGTCTGGGAGGCATCCTGCGTATCGCGGATTTTCAGGAGCCAAGCCGGCCACTCGGGCCTATGGCCCCCAAACATAAACAACGGGCCTTTCCCTCTGAAACAAAAGTCACCAGCCCCGGTCCTTGATGGCAGATTGTAGGACTCCGTTGGCACTATCAAACCAGCCCGAGTTGGCACTGGTGCCAGCTTGGGTCTGGGAGGCATCCTGCGTATCGCTGGATTTTCAGGAGCCAGCCGGCCACTCGGGCCTATGGCCCCCAAACATAAACAACGGGCCTTTCCCTCTGAAACAAAAGTCACCAGCCCCGGTCCTTGATGGCAGATTGTAGGACTCCGTTGGCACTATCAAACCAGCCCGAGTTGGCACTGGTGCCAGCTTGGGTCTGGGAGGCATCCTGCGTATCGCGGATTTTCAGGAGCCAGCCGGCCACTCCGGGCCTATGGCCCCAAACATAAACAACGGGCCTTTCCCTCTGAAACAAAACTCACCAGCCCCGGTCCTTGACGGCAGATTGTGGGACTCCGTTGGCACTATCAAACCAGCCCGAGTTGGCACTGGTGCCAGCTTGGGTCTGGGAGGCATCCTGCGTATCGCGGATTTTCAGGAGCCAGGCCGGCCACTCCGGGCCTATGGCCCCAAACATAAACAACGGGCCTTTCCCTCTGAAACAAAACTCACCAGCCCCGGTTCTTGACGGCAGATTGTGGGACTCCGTTGGCACTATCAAACCAGCCCGAGTTGGCACTGGTGCCAGCTTGGGTCTGGGAGGCATCCTGCGTATCACGGATTTTCAGGAGCCAGCCGGCCACCCGGGCCTATGGCCCCAAACATAAACAACGGGCCTTTCCCTCTGAAACAAAAGTCACCAGCCCCGGTCCTTGATGGCAGATTGTGGGACTCCGTTGGCACTATCAAACCAGCCCGAGTTGGCACTGGTGCCAGCTTGGGTCTGGGAGGCATCCTGCGTATCGCGGATTTTCAGGAGCCAGCCGGCCACTCCGGGCCTATGGCCCCCAAACATAAACAACGGGCCTTTCCCTCTGAAACAAAAGTCACCAGCCCCGGTCCTTGATGGCAGATTGTGGGACTCCGTTGGCACTATCAAACCAGCCCGAGTTGGCACTGGTGCCAGCTTGGGTCTGGGAGGCATCCTGCGTATCGCGGATTTTCAGGAGCCAGCCGGCCACTCCGGGCCTATGGCCCCCAAACATAAACAACGGGCCTTTTCCTCTGAAACAAAACTCACCAGCCCCGGTCCTTGACGGCAGATTGTGGGACTCCGTTGGCACTATCAAACCAGCCCGAGTTGGCACTGGTGCCAGCTTGGGTCTGGGAGGCATCCCGCGTATCACGGATTTTCAGGAGCCACAGGGCCACTCCGGGCCTATGGCCCCCAAACATAAACAACGGGCCTTTCCCTCTGAAACAAAAAGTCACCAGCCCCGGTCCTTGATGGCAGATTGTGGGACTCCGTTGGCACTATCAAACCAGCCCGAGTTGGCACTGGTGCCAGCTTGGGTCTGGGAGGCATCCTGCGTATCACGGATTTTCAGGAGCCACCGGCCACTCCGGGCCTATGGCCCCCAAACATAAACAACGGGCCTTTCCCTCTGAAACAAAAGTCACCAGCCCCGGTCCTTGATGGCAGATTGTGGGACTCCGTTGGCACTATCAAACCAGCCCGAGTTGGCACTGGTGCCAGCTTGGGTCTGGGAGGCATCCTGTGTATCGCGGATTTTCAGGAGCCAGCCGGCCACTCGGGCCTATGGCCCCCAAACATAAACAACGGGCCTTTCCCTCTGAAACAAAAGTCACCAGCCCCGGTCCTTGATGGCAGATTGTGGGACTCCGTTGGCACTATCAAACCAGCCCGAGTTGGCACTGGTGCCAGCTTGGGTCTGGGAGGCATCCTGCGTATCGCGGATTTTCAGGAGCCAGCCGGCCACTCGGGCCTATGGCCCCAAACATAAACAACGGGCCTTTCCCTCTGAAACAAAAGTCACCAGCCCCGGTCCTTGATGGCAGATTGTGGGACTCCGTTGGCACTATCAAACCAGCCCGAGTTGGCACTGGTGCCAGCTTGGGTCTGGGAGGCATCCTGCGTATCGCGGATTTTCAGGAGCCACAGGGCCACTCCGGGCCTATGGCCCCCAAACATAAACAACGGGCCTTTCCCTCTGAAACAAAAGTCACCAGCCCCGGTCCTTGATGGCAGATTGTGGGACTCCGTTGGCACTATCAAACCAGCCCGAGTTGGCACTGGTGCCAGCTTGGGTCTGGGAGGCATCCTGCGTATCGCGGATTTTCAGGAGCCAGCCGGCCACTCGGGCCTATGGCCCCCAAACATAAACAACGGGCCTTTCCCTCTGAAACAAAAGTCACCAGCCCCGGTCCTTGATGGCAGATTGTGGGACTCCGTTGGCACTATCAAACCAGCCCGAGTTGGCACTGGTGCCAGCTTGGGTCTGGGAGGCATCCTGCGTATCGCGGATTTTCAGGAGCCAGCCGGCCACTCCGGGCCTATGGCCCCCAAACATAAACAACGGGCCTTTCCCTCTGAAACAAAAATCACCAGCCCCGGTCCTTGATGGCAGATTGTGGGACTCCGTTGGCACTATCAAACCAGCCCGAGTTGGCACTGGTGCCAGCTTGGGTCTGGGAGGCATCCTGCGTATCGCGGATTTTCAGGAGCCAGCCGGCCACTCCGGGCCTATGGCCCCCAAACATAAACAACGGGCCTTTCCCTCTGAAACAAAAGTCACCAGCCCCGGTCCTTGATGGCAGATTGTGGGACTCCGTTGGCACTATCAAACCAGCCCGAGTTGGCACTGGTGCCAGCTTGGGTCTGGGAGGCATCCTGCGTATCACGGATTTTCAGGAGCCAAGCGGCCACTCCGGGCCTATGGCCCCCAAACATAAACAACGGGCCTTTCCCTCTGAAACAAAAGTCACCAGCCCCGGTCCTTGATGGCAGATTGTGGGACTCCGTTGGCACTATCAAACCAGCCCGAGTTGGCACTGGTGCCAGCTTGGGTCTGGGAGGCATCCTGCGTATCGCGGATTTTCAGGAGCCAGCCGGCCACTCCCGGGCCTATGGCCCCCAAACATAAACAACGGGCCTTTCCCTCTGAAACAAAAGTCACCAGCCCCGGTCCTTGATGGCAGATTGTGGGACTCCGTTGGCACTATCAAACCAGCCCGAGTTGGCACTGGTGCCAGCTTGGGTCTGGGAGGCATCCTGTGTATCACGGATTTTCAGGAGCCAGCGGCCACTCCGGGCCTATGGCCCCCAAATATAAAAACGGTCCTTTCCCTCTGAAACAAAAGTCACCAGCCCCGGTCCTTGATGGCAGATTGTGGGACTCCGTTGGCGCTCTCAAACCAGTCTGAGTTGGCACTGGTGCCAGCTTGGTTCTGGGAGGCATCCTATGTATCGCGGATTTTCAGGAGCCAGCCGGCCACTCCGGTCCTATGGCCCCCAAACATAAACAACGGCCTTTTCCCTCTGAAACAAAAGTCACCAGCCCCGGTCCTTGATGGCAGATTGTGGGACTCCGTTGGCACTATCAAACCAGCCCGAGTTGGCACTGGTGCCAGCTTGGGTCTGGGAGGCATCCTGCGTATCACGGATTTTCAGGAGCCAGCCGGCCACCCCGGGCCTATGGCCCCCAAACATAAAAACGGTCCTTTCCCTCTGAAACAAAAGTCACCAGCCCCGGTCCTTGATGGCAGATTGTGGGACTCCGTTGGCGCTATCAAACCAGTCTGAGTTGGCACTGGTGCCGGCTTGGGTCTCGGAGGCATCCTGTATATCGCGGATTTTCAGGAGCCAGCCGACAACCCCTACCCTTTGGCCCCGAAACATAGACAAAGGGCCTTTCCAACTGAAACAAAAGTCACCAGCCCCGGTCTTTGATGGCAGGTTGTGGGACTCCGTTGGCACTATCAAACCAGCCCGAGTTGGCACTGGTGACAGCTTGGGTCTGGGAGGCATCCTGTGTATCGCGGATTTTCAGGAGCCACGGGCCACTCCGGGCCTATGGCCCCCAAACATAAACAACGGGCCTTTCCCTCTGAAACAAAAGTCACCAGCCCCGGTCCTTGATGGCAGATTGTGGGACTCCGTTGGCACTATCAAACCAGCCCGAGTTGGCACAGGTGCCAGCTTGGGTCTGGGAGGCATCCTGCGTATCGCGGATTTTCAGGAGCCAGCCGGCCACTCCGGGCCTATGGCCCCCAAACATAATCAACGTTCCTTTCCCTCTGAAACAAAACTCACCAGCCCCGGTCCTTGATGGCAGTTTGTGGGACTCCGTTGGCACTATCAAACCAGTCTGAGTTGGCACTGGTGCCAGCTTGGGTCTGGGAGGCATCCGGCGTATCGCGGATTTTCAGGAGCCAGCCGGCCACACGGGGCCTATGGTCCCCAAACATAAACAACGGGCCTTTCCCTCTGAAACAAAAGTCACCAGCCCCGGTCCATGATGGCAGATTGTGGGACTCCGTTGGCACTAACAAACCAGCCCGAGTTGGCACTGGTTCCATCTTGGGTCTGGGAGGCATCCTGAGTATCACGGATTTTCAGGAGCCAGCCGGCCACTCCGGGCCTATGGCCCCCAAACATAAACAACGGTCCTTTCCCTCTGAAACAAAAGTCACCAGCCCCGGTCCTTGATGGCAGATTGTGGGACTCCGTTGGCGCTCTCAAACCAGTCTGAGTTGGCACTGGTGCCAGCTTGGTTCTGGGAGGCATCCTGTGTATCGCGGATTTTCAGGAGCCAGCCGACAACACCGACCCTTTGGCCCCCAAACATAGACAACGTTCCTTTCCCTCTGAAACAAAAGTCACCAGCCCCGGTCCTTGATGGCAGGTTGTGGGACTCCGTTGGCACTATCAAACCAGCCCGAGTTGGCACTGGTGCCAGCTTGGGTCTGGGAGGCATCCTGTGTATCGCGGATTTTCAGGAGCCAGCCGGCCACTCCGGGCCTATGGCCCCCAAACATAAACAACGGTCCTTTCCCTCTGAAACAAAAGTCACCAGCCCCGGTCCTTGACTGCAGATTGTAGGACTCCGTTGGCACTATCAAACCAGCCCGAGTTGGCACTGGTGCCAGCTTGGGTCTGGGAGGCATCCTGCGTATCGCGGATTTTCAGGAGCCAGCCGGCCACTCCGGGCCTATGGCCCCCAAACATAAACAACGTTCCTTTCTCTCTGAAACAAAACTCACCACCCCCGGTCTTTGACGGCAGATTGTAGGACTCCGTTGGCACTATCAAACCAGCCCGAGTTGGCACTGGTGCCAGCTTGGGTCTGGGAGGCATCCTGCGTATCGCGGATTTTCAGGAGCCAGCCGGCCACTCCGGGCCTATGGCCCCCAAACATAAACAACGGGCCTTTCCCTCTGAAACAAAACTCACCACCCCCGGTCCTTGATGGCAGATTGTGGGACTCCGTTGGCACTATCAAACCAGCCCGAGTTGGCACTGGTGCCAGCTTGGGTCTGGGAGGCATCCTGCGTATCGCGGATTTTCAGGAGCCAGCCGGCCACTCCGGGCCTATGGCCCCCAAACATAAACAACGGGCCTTTCCCTCTGAAACAAAAGTCACCAGCCCCGGTCCTTGATGGCAGATTGTGGGACTCCGTTGGCACTATCAAACCAGCCCGAGTTGGCACTGGTGCCAGCTTGGGTCTGGGAGGCATCCTGCGTATCGTGGATTTTCAGGAGCCAGCCGGCCACTCAGGCCTGTGACCCCAAACATAAACAACGGGCCTTTCCCTCTGAAACAAAAATCACCAGCCCCGGTCCTTGATGGCAGATTGTGGGACTCCGTTGGCACTATCAAACCAGCCCGAGTTGGCACTGGTGCCAGCTTGGGTCTGGGAGGCATCCTGCGTATCACGGATTTTCAGGAGCCAGCCCGGCCACTCCGGGCCTATGGTCCCCAAACATAAACAACGGGCCTTTCCCTCTGAAACAAAACTCACCAGCCCCGGTCCTTGATGGCAGATTGTGGGACTCCGTTGGCACTATCAAACCAGCCCGAGTTGGCACTGGTGCCAGCTTGGGTCTGGGAGGCATCCTGCGTATCACGGATTTTCAGGAGCCAGCCCGGCCACTCCGGGCCTATGGCCCCCAAACATAAACAACGGGCCTTTCCCTCTGAAACAAAAGTCACCAGCCCCGGTCCTTGATGGCAGATTGTGGGACTCCGTTGGCACTATCAAACCAGCCCGAGTTGGCACTGGTGCCAGCTTGGGTCTGGGAGGCATCCTGCGTATCGCGGATTTTCAGGAGCCACCGGGCCACTCCGGGCCTATGGCCCCCAAACATAAACAACGGGCCTTTCCCTCTGAAAAAAAAGTCACCAGCCCCGGTCCTTGATGGCAGATTGTGGGACTCCGTTGGCACTATCAAAGCAGCCCGAGTTGGCACTGGTGCCAGCTTGGGTCTGGGAGGCATCCTGTGTATCGCGGATTTTCAGGAGCCAGCCGGCCACTCCGGGCCTATGGCCCCCAAACATAAACAACGGGCCTTTCCCTCTGAAACAAAAGTCACCAGCCCCGGTCCTTGATGGCAGATTGTGGGACTCCGTTGGCACTATCAAACCAGCCCGAGTTGGCACTGGTGCCAGCTTGGGTCTGGGAGGCATCCTGCGTATCGCGGATTTTCAGGAGCCAGCCGGCCTCTCTAGGCCTATGGCCCCCAAACATAAACAACGGGCCTTTCCCTCTGAAACAAAAGTCACCAGCCCCGGTCCTTGATGGCAGATTGTGGGACTCCGTTGGCACTATCAAACCAGCCCGAGTTGGCACTGGTGCCAGCTTGGGTCTGGGAGGCATCCTGCGTATCACGGATTTTCAGGAGCCACACGGCCACTCCGGGCCTATGGCCCCCAAACATAAACAACGGGCCTTTCTCTCTGAAACAAAAGTCACCAGCCCCGGTACTTAATGGCAGATTGTGGGACTCCGTTGGCACTATCAAACCAGCCCGAGTTGGCACTGGTGCCAGCTTGGGTCTGGGAGGCATCCTGCGTATCACGGATTTTCAGGAGCCAGCCGGCCACTCGAGACCTATGGCCCCCAAACATAAACAACGGGCCTTTACCTCTGAAACAAAAGTCACCAGCCCCGGTTCTTGACGGTAGATTGTGGGACTCCGTTGGCACTATCAAACCAGCCCGAGTTGGCACTGGTGCCAGCTTGGGTCTGGGAGGCATCCTGAGTATCACGGATTTTCAGGAGCCAGCCGGCCACCCGGGCCTATGGCCCCCAAACATAAACAACGGGCCTTTCCCTCTGAAACAAAAGTCACCAGCCCCGGTCCTTGATGGCAGATTGTGGGACTCCGTTGGCGCTATCAAACCAGCCCGAGTTGGCACTGGTGCCAGCTTGGGTCTGGGAGGCATCCTGCGTATCGCGGATTTTCAGGAGCCAGCCGGCCACTCCGGGCCTATGGCCCCCAAACATAAACAACGGGCCTTTCCCTCTGAAACAAAAGTCACCAGCCCCGGTCCTTGATGGCAGATTGTGGGACTCCGTTGGCACTATCAAACCAGCCCGAGTTGGCACTGGTGCCAGCTTGGGTCTGGGAGGCATCCTGCGTATCGCGGATTTTCAGGAGCCAGCCGGCCACCCCGGGCCTATGGCCCCCAAACATAAAAACGGTCCTTTCCCTCTGAAACAAAAGTCACCAGCCCCGGTCCTTGATGGCAGATTGTGGGACTCCGTTGGCGCTATCAAACCAGTCTGAGTTGGCACTGGTGCCAGCTTGGGTCTCGGAGGCATCCTGTGTATCGCGGATTTTCAGGAGCCAGCCGACCACCCCGGGCCTATGGCCCCAAACATAAACAACGGGCCTTTCCCTCTGAAACAAAAGTCACCAGCCCCGGTCCTTGATGGCAGATTGTGGGACTCCGTTGGCACTATCAAACCAGCCTGAGTTGGCACTGGTGACAGCTTGGGTCTGGGAGGCATCCTGTGTATCACGGATTTTCAGGAGCCACAGGGCCACTCCGGGCCTATGGCCCCCAAACATAAACAACGGGCCTTTCCCTCTGAAACAAAAGTCACCAGCCCCGGTCCTTGATGGCAGATTGTGGGACTCCGTTGGCACTATCAAACCAGCCCGAGTTGGCACTGGTGCCAGCTTGGGTCTGGGAGGCATCCTGCGTATCGCGGATTTTCAGGAGCCAGCCGGCCACTCCGGGCCTATGGCCCCCAAACATAAACAACGGGCCTTTCCCTCTGAAACAAAAGTCACCAGCCCCGGTCCTTGATGGCAGATTGTGGGACTCCGTTGGCACTATCAAACCAGCCCGAGTTGGCACTGGTGCCAGCTTGGGTCTGGGAGGCATCCTGCGTATCGCGGATTTTCAGGAGCCAGCCCGGCCACTCCGGGCCTATGGCCCCCAAACATAAACAACGGGCCTTTCCCTCTGAAACAAAAGTCACCAGCCCCGGTCCTTGATGGCAGATTGTGGGACTCCGTTGGCACTATCAAACCAGCCCGAGTTGGCACTGGTGCCAGCTTGGGTCTGGGAGGCATCCTGCGTATCGCGGATTTTCAGGAGCCAGCCGGCCACTCCGGGCCTATGGCCCCCAAACATAAACAACGGGCCTTTCCTCTGAAACAAAAGTCACCAGCCCCGGTCCTTGATGGCAGATTGTGGGACTCCGTTGGCACTATCAAACCAGCCCGAGTTGGCACTGGTGCCAGCTTGGGTCTGGGAGGCATCCCGTGTATCGCGGATTTTCAGGAGCCAGCCGGCCACTCCGGGCCTATGGCCCCAAACATAAACAACGGTCCTTTCCCTCTGAAACAAAAGTCACCAGCCCCGGTCCTTGATGGCAGATTGTGGGACTCCGTTGGCACTATCAAACCAGCCCGAGTTGGCACTGGTGCCAGCTTGGGTCTGGGAGGCATCCTGCGTATCGCGGATTTTCAGGAGCCAGCCGGCCACTCCGGGGCCTATGGCCCCCAAACATAAACAACGGGCCTTTCCCTCTGAAACAAAAGTCACCAGCCCCGGTCCTTGATGGCAGATTGTGGGACTCCGTTGGCACTATCAAACCAGCCCGAGTTGGCACTGGTGCCAGCTTGGGTCTGGGAGGCATCCTGTGTATCGCGGATTTTCAGGAGCCAGCCGGCCACTCCGGGCCTATGGGCCCCCAAACATAAACAACGGGCCTTTCCCTCTGAAACAAAACTCACCTGCCCCGGTTCTTGATGGTAGATTGTGGGACTCCGTTGGCACTATCAAACCAGCCCGAGTTGGCACTGGTGCCAGCTTGGGTCTGGGAGGCATCCTGCGTATCACGGATTTTCAGGAGCCACAGGGCCACTCCGGGCCTATGGCCCCCAAACATAAACAACGGGCCTTTCCCTCTGAAACAAAAGTCACCAGCCCCGGTCCTTGATGGCAGATTGTGGGACTCCGTTGGCACTATCAAACCAGCCCGAGTTGGCACTGGTGCCAGCTTGGGTCTGGGAGGCATCCTGCGTATCGCGGATTTTCAGGAGCCAGCCCGGCCACTCCGGGCCTATGGCCCCCAAATATAAACAACGGTCCTTTCCCTCTGAAACAAAAGTCACCAGCCCCGGTCCTTGATGGCAGATTGTGGGACTCCGTTGGCGCTATCAAACCAGTCCGAGTTGGCACTGGTGCCGGCTTGGGTCTGGGAGGCATCCGGCGTATCGCGGATTTTCAGGAGCCACAGGGCCACTCCGGGCCTATGGCCCCCAAACATAAACAACGGGCCTTTCCCTCTGAAAAAAAGTCACCAGCCCCGGTCCTTGATGGCAGATTGTGGGACTCCGTTGGCACTATCAAAGCAGCCCGAGTTGGCACTGGTGCCAGCTTGGGTCTGGGAGGCATCCTGCGTATCGCGGATTTTCAGGAGCCAGCCGGCCACTCCGGGCCTATGGCCCCCAAATATAAACAACGGGCCTTTCCCTCTGAAACAAAAGTCACCAGCCCCGGTCCTTGATGGCAGATTGTAGGACTCCGTTGGCACTATCAAACCAGCCCGAGTTGGCACTGGTGCCAGCTTGGGTCTGGGAGGCATCCTGCGTATCGTGGATTTTCAGGAGCCAGCCGGCCTCTCTAGGCCTGTGACCCCCAAACAAAATCAACGGGCCTTTCCCTCTGAAACAAAAATCACCAGCCCCGGTCCTTGATGGCAGATTGTGGGACTCCGTTGGCACTATCAAACCAGCCCGAGTTGGCAGTGGTGCCAGCTTGGGTCTGGGAGGCATCCTGCGTATCGCGGATTTTCAGGAGCCAGCCGGCCACTCCGGGCCTATGGCCCCCAAACATAAACAACGGGCCTTTCCCTCTGAAACAAAACTCACATGCCCAGGTTCTTCACGGTAGATTGTGGGACTCCGTTGGCACTATCAAACCAGCCCGAGTTGGCACTGGTGCCAGCTTGGGTCTGGGAGGCATCCTGCGTATCACGGATTTTCAGGAGCCAACAGGGCCACTCCGGGCCTATGGCCCCCAAACATAAACAACGGGCCTTTCTCTCTGAAACAAAAGTCACCAGCCCCGGTACTTAATGGCAGATTGTGGGACTCCGTTGGCACTATCAAACCAGCCTGAGTTGGCACTGGTGCCAGCTTGGGTCTGGGAGGCATCCTGCGTATCACGGATTTTCAGGAGCCAGCCGGCCACTCCAGGCCTATGGCCCCCAAACATAAACAACGGGCCTTTACCTCTGAAACAAAACTCACCAGCCCCGGTCCTTGACGGTAGATTGTGGGACTCCGTTGGCACTATCAAACCAGCCCGAGTTGGCACTGGTGCCTGCTTGGGTCTGGGAGGCATCCTGAGTATCACTGATTTTCAGGAGCCAGCCGGCCACTCCGGGCCTATGGCCCCCAAACATAAAAACGGTCCTTTCCCTCTGAAACAAAAGTCACCAGCCCCGGTCCTTGATGGCAGATTGTGGGACTCCGTTGGCGCTATCAAACCAGTCTGAGTTGGCACTGGTGCCAGCTTGGGTCTGGGAGGCATCCTATGTATCGCGGATTTTCAGGAGCCAGCCGGCCACTCCGGTCCTATGGCCCCAAACATAAACAACGTCTTTTTCCCTCTGAAACAAAAGTCACCAGCCCCGGTCCTTGATGGCAGATTGTGGGACTCCGTTGGCACTATCAAACCAGCCCGAGTTGGCACTGGTGCCAGCTTGGGTCTGGGAGGCATCCTGCGTATCCCGGATTTTCAGGAGCCAGCCGGCCACCCCGGGCCTATGGCCCCCAAACATAAACAACGGTCCTTTCCCTCTGAAACAAAAGTCACCAGCCCCGGTCCTTGATGGCAGATTGTGGGACTCCGTTGGCGCTATCAAACCAGCCCGAGTTGGCACTGGTGCCGGCTTGGGTCTGGGAGGCATCCGGTATATCGCGGATTTTCAGGAGCCAGCCGGCACCCCTACCCTTTGGCCCCCGAAACATAGACAACGGGCCTTTCCCTCTGAAACAAAAGTCACCAGCCCCGGTCCTTGATGGCAGATTGTGGGACTCCGTTGGCACTATCAAACCAGCCCGAGTTGGCACTGGTGACAGCTTGGGTCTGGGAGGCATCCTGCGTATCACGGATTTTCAGGAGCCACCGGGCCACTCCGGGCCTATGGCCCCCAAACATAAACAACGGGCCTTTCCCTCTGAAACAAAACTCACCAGCCCCGGTCCTTGATGGCAGATTGTGCGACTCCGTTGGCACTATCAAAACAGCCCGAGTTGGCACTGGTGCCAGCTTGGGTCTGGGAGGCATCCTGCGTATCGCGGATTTTCAGGAGCCAGCCGGCCACTCGGGCCTATGGCCCCAAACATAAACAATGTTCATTTCTCTCTGAAACAAAACTCACCATCCCCGGGCTTTGACGGCAGATTGTAGGACTCCGTTGGCACTATTAAACCAGCCCGATTTGGCACTGGTGCCAGCTTGGGTCTGGCAGGCATCCCTCCGGATCGGTTTTCAGGAGCCAGCCCGGCCCTCCGGTCCTATGTCCCCAAACATAAACAACGGTCCTTTCCCACTGAAACAAAACTCACCAGCCCCGGTCCTTGATGGCAGATTGTGGGACTCCGTTGGCACTATCAAACCAGCCTGAGTTGGCACTGGTACCAGCTTGGGTCTGGGAGGCATCCGGCGTATCAGCGGATTTTCAGGAGCCAGCCGGCCACCAGGGGCCTATGGTCCCCAAACATAAACAACGGGCCTTTCCCTCTGAAACAAAAGTCACCAGCCCCGGTCCTTGATGGCAGATTGTGGGACTCCGTTGGCACTAACAAACCAGCCCGAGTTGGCACTGGTGCCATCTTGGGTCTGGGAGGCATCCTGGTACGCACATCAAAACAAGGCGCCCCACCCAAGGCCCCAGGGACAAAAAAACTATCACTGTTTTTCAGGAACCACCCCCCCCCCCACCCCAAGCCCCCCAAACACAAACGGTCCTTTCCCTCTGAAACAAAAGTCACCAGCCCCGGTCCTTGATGGCAGATTGTGGGACTCCGTTGGCACTCTCAAACCAGTCTGAGTTGGCACT
>NW_022148062.1:0-57824 GCF_901933205.1 Camarhynchus parvulus
TGATTGCAGATTGTGGGACTCCATTGGCACTATCAAACCAAGCCCGAGTTGGCACGGGTGCCAGCTTGGGTCTGGGAGGCATCCTGCGTAACGTGGATTTTCAGGAGCCTGCCGGCCACTCTGGGCCTATGGCCCCCAAACATAATCTAAGTGCCTTTCCCTCGGAAACAAAAGTCGCCAGCCCCGGTTCTTGATCGCAGATTGTTGGACTCCGTTGGCACTATCAAACCAACCCCAATTGGTACTGGTGCCTGCTTGGGTCTGGGAGGCATCCTGCGTATCGCGGATTTTCAGGAGCCAGCCGGCCACTCCGGGCCTGTGGCCCCCAAACATAAACAACGGGCCTTTCCCTCTGAAACAAAACTCACCAGCCCCGGTTCTTGATGGGTGATAATGGGACTCCGTTGGCAGTATAAAACGAGCCTGAGTTGGCACAGGTGCCTGCTTGGGTCTGGGAGGCATCCTGCGTATCGCGGATTTTCAGGTCCCAGCCGGCACTCCGGGCCTATGGCCCCCAAACATAATCAATGGGCCAGTCCCTGGCAAACAAATCTATCCAGCCGCAATTCTTGATGTCAGATTGTGGGACTCCGTTGGCACTATCAAACCAGCCCGAGTTGGCACTGGTGCCAGCTTGGGTCTGGGAGGCATCCTGCGTATCGCGGATTTTCAGGAGACAGCCGGCCACTCCGGGCCTGTGGCCCCCAAACATAAACAACGGTCTTTTCCCTCTGAAACAAAACTCTCCAGTCCCGGTCCTTGATGGCAGATTGTGGGACTCCGTTGGCACTATCAAACCAGCCCGAGTTGGCACTGGTGCCAGCTTGGGTCTGGGAGGCATCCTGCGTATCGCAGATTTTCAGGAGCCAGCCAGCCACTCCGGGTCTGTGGCCCCCAAACATAAACAACGTGCCTTTCCCTCGGAAACAAAACTAACCAGCCCCAATTCCTGAATGCAGATTGTGAGACCGTTGGCACTATCAAACCAGCCCGAGCTGGCACGGGTGCCAGCTTGGGTCTGGGAGGCATCCTGCGTATCACGGATTTTCAGGAGCCAGCCGGCCACCCGGGCCTGTGGCCCCCAAACATAAACAACGGGCCTTTCCCTCTGAAACAAAACTCACCTGCCCCGATCCTTGATGGCAGATTGTGGGACTCCGTTGGCACTATCAAACCAACCCCAGATGGCAGTTGTGCCAGCGTGGGTCTGGGAGGCATCCTGCGTATCACGGATTTTCAGGAGCCAGCCGGCCACTCCGGGCCTATGGCCCCCAAACATAAACAACGGGCCTTTCCCTCTGAAACAAAACTCACCAGCCCCGGTCCTTGATGGCAGATCGTGGGACTCCATTGGCACTATTAAACGAGCCCGAGTTGGCACTGGTGCCTGCTTGGGTCTGGGAGGCATCCTGCGTATCGCGGATTTTCAGGAGCCTGCCGGCCACTCTGGGCCTATGGCCCCCAAACATAATCTAAGTGCCTTTCCCTCTGAAACAAAAGTCGCCAGCCCCGGTTCTTGATCGCAGATTGTTGGAATCCGTTGGCACTATCAAACCAACCCCAATTGGTACTGGTGCCAGCTTGGGTCTGGGAGGCATCCTACGTATCGCGGATTTTCAGGAGCCAGCCGGCCACTCCGGGCCTGTGGCCCCCAAACATAAACAACGGGCCTTTCCCTGTGAAACAAAACTCACCAGCCCCAATTCCTGATGGCAGATTGTGGAACTCCGTTGGCACTATCAAACCAGCCCGAGTTGGCACTGGTGCCAGCTTGGGTCTGGGAGGCATCCTGCGTATCGTGGATTTTCAGGAGCCAGCCGGCCACTCCGGGGCTGTGGACCCCAAATATAAACAACGGGCCTTTCCCTCTGAAACAAAACTCACCAGCCCCGGTCCTTGATGGCAGATTGTGGGACTCCGTTGGCACTATCAAACCAGCCCGAGTTGGCACTGGTGCCAGCTTGGGTCTGGGAGGCATCCTGCGTATCACGTATTTTCAGGAGCTAGCCGGCCACTCCGGGCCAGTGGCCCCCAAATATAAACAACGGGCCTTTCCCTCTGAAACAAAACTCACCAGCCCCGGTCCTTGATGGCAGATTGTGGGACTCCGTTGGCACTATCAAACCAACCACAGATGGCAGTTGTGCCAGCTTGGGTCTGGGAGGCATCCTGCGTATCGCGGATTTTCAGGAGCCAGCCGGCCACTCCGGGGCTGTGGCCCCCAAACAGAAACCCCAGCCCTTTTCCTGGCAAACAAAACTCACCAGCCCCGGTCCTTGATGGCAGATTGTGGGACTCCGTTGGCACTATCAAACCAGCCCGAGTTGGCACTGGTGCCAGCGTTGGTCTGGGAGGCATCCTGCTTATCACGGATTTTCAGGAGCCAGCCGGCCACTCCGGGCCTCTGGCCCCCAAACATAAACAACGGGCCTTTCCCTCTGAAACAAAACTCACCAGCCCCGGTCCTTCATGGCAGATCGTGGGACTCCATTGGCACTATTAAACAAGACCGAGTTGGCACTGGTGCCAGCTTGGGTCTCGGAGGTATCCTGCGTATCGCGGATTTTCAGGAGCCAGCCGGCCACTCCAGGCCTATGGCCCCCAAACATAAACAACGGGCCTTTCCCTCTGAAACAAAACTCAGCAGCCCCGGTCCTTGATGGCAGATAATGGGACTCCGTAGGCACTATCAAACCAGCCCGATTTGGCACTGGTGCCAGCTTGGGTCTGGGAGGCATCCTGCGTATCGTGGATTTTCAGGAGCCAGCCGGCCACTCCGGGCCTGTAGCCCCCAAACAGAAACAGCAGCCCTTTCCCTGGCATACAAAACTCACCAGCCCCGGTCCTTCATGGCAGATTGTGGGACTCCGTTGGCACTATCAAACCAGCCCGAGTTGGCACTGGTGCCAGCTTGGGTCTGGGAGGCATCCTGCGTATCGTGGATTTTCAGGAGCCAGCCGGCCACTCCGGGCCTGTGGCCCCCAAACATAAACAACGGGCCTTCCCTCTCGGAAACAAAACTCACCAGCCCCGGTTCTTGATGGCAGATTGTGGGACTCCGTTGGCACTATCAAACCAGCCCGAGTTGGCACTGGTGCCAGCTTGGGTCTGGGAGGCATCCTGCGTATCGCGGATTTTCAGGAGCCAGCCGGCCACTCCGGGCCTATGGCCCCCAAACATAAACAACGGGCCTTTCCCTCTGAAACAAAACTCATCAGCCCCGGTTCTTGATGGCAGATTGTGGGACTCCGTTGGCACTATCAAACCAGCCCGAGTTGGCACTGGTGCCTGCTTGGGTCTGGGAGGCATCCTGCGTATCGCGGATTTTCAGGAGCCAGCCGGGCCACTCCGGCCTGTGGCCCCCAAACATAAACAACGGGCCTTTCCCTCTGAAACAAAACTAACCAGCCCCAATTCCTGATGGCAGATTGTGGGACTCCGTTGGCACTATCAAACCAGCCCGAGTTGGCACTGGTGCCAGCTTGGGTCTGGGAGGTATCCTGCGTATCGCGGATTTTCAGGAGCCAGCCGGCCACTCCGGGCCTGTGGCCCCCAAACATAAACAACGGGCCTTTCCCTCTGAAACAAAACTCATCAGCCCCGGTTCTTGATGGCAGATTGTGGGACTCCATTGGCACTATAAAACAAGCCCGAGTTGGCAGTGGTGCCAGCTTGGGTCTGGGAGGCATCCTGCGTATCGCGGATTTTCAGGAGCCAGCCGGCCACTCCGGGCCTATGGCCCCAAACATAAACACCAGGCCTTTCCCTCGAAACAAAACTTACCAGCCCCCGTTCCTGATGGCAGATTGTGGGACTCCGTTGGCACTATAAAACCAGCCCGAGTTGGCACTGGTGCCTGCTTGGGTCTGGGAGGCATCCTGCGTATCGCGGATTTTCAGGAGCCAGCCGGCCACTCGGGCCTATGGCCCCCAAACATAAACAACGGGCCTTTCCCTCTGAAACAAAACTCACCAGCCCCGATTCCTGATGGCAGATTGTGGGACTCCGTTGGCACTATCAAACCAGCTGAGTTGGCACTGGTGCCAGCTTGGGTCTGGGAGGCATCCTGCGTATCGCGGATTTTCAGGAGCCAGCCGGCCACTCCGGGCCAATGGCCCCCAAACATAAACAACGGGCCTTTCCCTCTGAAACAAAACTCACCAGCCCCGGTTCTTGATGGCAGATTGTGGGACTCCGTTGGCTGTATAAAACGAGCCTGATTTGGCACTGGTGCCTGCTTGGGTCTGGGTGGCATCCTGCGTATCGCGGATTTTCAGGAGCCAGCCGGCCACTCGGGCCTATGGCCCCCAAACATAAACAACGGGCCTTTCCCTCTGAAACAAAACTCACCAGCCCCGGCCTTGATGGCAGATTGTGGGACTCCATTGGCACTATTAAACCAGCCCGAGTTGGCACTGGTGCCAGCTTGGGTCTGGGAGGCATCCTGCGTATCGCGGATTTTCAGGTAGCCAGCCGGCCACTCCGGGCCAGTGGCCCCCAAACATAAACAACGGGCCTTTCCCTCTGAAACAAAACTCACCAGCCCCGGTTCTTGATGGCAGATTGTGGGACTCCGTTGGCACTATCAAACCAGCCCGAGTTGGCACGGGTGCCAGCTTGGGTCTGGGAGGCATCCTGCGTATCGCGGATTTTCAGGAGCCAGCCGGCCACTCCGGGCCTGTGGCCCCCAAACATAAACAACGGGCCTTTCCCTCTGAAACAAAACTCACCAGCCCCGGTCCTTGATGGCAGATTGTGGGACTCCATTGGCACTATCAAACCAGCCCGAGTTGGCACTGGTGCCAGCTTGGGTCTGGGAGGCATCCTGCGTATCGCGGATTTTCAGGAGCCCGCCGGCCACTCTGGGCCTATGGCCCCCAAACATAAACAAAGGGCCTTTCCTCGGAAACAAAAGTCACCAGCCCCGGTTCTTGATCGCAGATTGTGGGACTCCGTTGGCACTATCAAAACAAGCCCAAGTTGGTACGGGTGCCAGCTTGGGTCTGGGAGGCATCCTGCGTATCGCGGATTTTCAGGAGCCAGCCGGCCACTCCGGGCCTGTGGCCCCCAAACATAAACAACGGGCCTTTCCCTCTGAAACAAAACTCACCAGCCCCGGTTCTTGATGGCAGATTGTGGGACTCCGTTGGCACTATCAAACCAGCCCGAGTTGGCACTGGTGCCAGCTTGGGTCTGGGAGGCATCCTGCGTATCGCGGATTTTCAGGAGCCAGCCCGGCCACTTCGGGCCTATGGCCCCCAAACATAAACAACGGGCCTTTCCCTCTGAAACAAAACTCACCAGCCCCGGTCCTTGATGGCAGATTGTGGGACTCCGTTGGCACTATCAAACCAGCCCGAGTTGGCACTGGTGCCAGCTTGGGTCTGGGAGGCATCCTGCGTATCGCGGATTTTCAGGAGCCAGCCGGCCACTCCGGGCCTGTGGCCCCCAAACATAAACAATGGGCCTTTCCCTCTGAAACAAAACTCACCAGCCCCGGTCCTTGATGGCAGATTGTGGGACTCCGTTGGCACTATCAAACCAGCCCGAGTTGGCACTGGTGCCAGCTTGGGTCTGGGAGGAATCCTGCGTATCGCGGATTTTCAGGAGCCAGCCGGCCACTCCAGGCCAGTGGCCCCCAAACATAAACAATGGGCCTTTCCCTCTGAAACAAAACTCAGCAGCCCCGGTCCTTGATGGCAGATTATGGGACTCCGTTGGCACTATCAAACCAGCCCGAGTTGGCACTGGTGCCTGCTTGGGTCTGGGAGGCATCCTGCGTATCGTGGATTTTCAGGAGCCAGCCGGCCACTCCGGGCCTGTGGCCCCCAAACATAAACAACGGGCCTTTCCCCTCTGAAACAAAACTCACCAGCCCCGGTCCTTGATGGCAGATTGTGGGACTCCGTTGGCAGTATAAAACGAGCCTGAGTTGGCACAGGTGCCAGCTTGGGTCTGGGAGGCATCCTGCGTATCGCGGATTTTCAGGTCCCAGCCGGGCACTCCGGGCCTATGGCCCACAAACATAACAATGGGCCATTCCCTGGCAAACAAATCTATCCAGCCGCAATTCTTGATGGCAGATTGTGGGACTCCGTTGGCACTATCAAACCAGCCCGAGTTGGCACTGGTGCCAGCTTGGGTCTGGGAGGCATCCTGCGTATCGTGGATTTTCAGGAGCCCGCCGGCCACTCTGGGCCTATGGCCCCCAAACATAAACAAAGGGCCTTTCCCTCTGAAACAAAACTCACCAGCCCCGGTTCTTGATCGCACATTGTGGGACTCCGTTGGCACTATCAAACCAGCCCCAGTTGGCACGGGTGCCAGCTTGGGTCTGGGAGGCATCCTGCGTATCGCGGATTTTCAGGAGCCAGCCGGCCACTCCGGGCCTGTGGCCCCCAAACATAAACAACGGGCCTTTCCCTCTGAAACAAAACTCACCAGCCCCGGTCCTTGATGGCAGATTGTGGGACTCCGTTGGCACTATCAAACCAGCCCGAGTTGGCACTGGTGCCAGCTTGGGTCTGGGAGGCATCCTGCGTATCGCGGATTTTCAGGAGCCAGCCGGCCACTCCGGGCCTATGGCCCCAAACATAAACAACGGGCCTTTCCCTCTGAAACAAAACTCACCAGCCCCGATTCCTGATGGCAGATTGTGGGACTCCGTTGGCACTATCAAACCAGCCCGAGTTGGCACTGGTGCCAGCTTGGGTCTGGGAGGCATCCTGCGTATCGCGGATTTTCAGGAGCCAGCCGGCCACTCCGGGCCTATGGCCCCCAAACATAAACAACGGGCCTTTCCCTCTGAAACAAAACTCACCAGCCCCGGTTCTTGATGGCAGATTGTGGGACTCCGTTGGCACTATCAAACCAGCCCGAGTTGGCACTGGTGCCAGCTTGGGTCTGGGAGGCATCCTGCGTATCGCGGATTTTCAGGAGCCAGCCGGCCACTCCGGGCCTGTGGCCCCCAAACATAAACAACGGGCCTTTCCCTCTGAAACAAAACTCACCAGCCCCGGTTCTTGATGGCAGATTGTGGGACTCCGTTGGCACTATAAAACGAGCCCGAGTTGGCACTGGTGCCAGCTTGGGTCTGGGAGGCATCCTGCGTATCGCGGATTTTCAGGAGCCAGCCGGCCACTCCGGGCCTGTGGCCCCCAAACATAAACAACGGGCCTTTCCCTCTGAAACAAAACTCACCAGCCCCGGTCCTTGATGGCAGATTGTGGGACTCCATTGGCACTATCAAACCAGCCCGAGTTGGCACGGGTGCCAGCTTGGGTCTGGGAGGCATCCTGCGTATCGCGGATTTTCAGGAGCCAGCCGGCCACTCCGGGCCTGTGGCCCCAAACATAAACAACGGGCCTTTCCCTCTGAAACAAAACTCACCAGCCCCGGTTCTTGATGGCAGATTGTGGGACTCCGTTGGCACTATCAAACCAGCCCGAGTTGGCACTGGTGCCAGCTTGGGTCTGGGAGGCATCCTGCGTATCGCGGATTTTCAGGAGCCAGCCGGCCACTCGGGCCTATGGCCCCCAAACATAAACAACGGGCCTTTCCCTCTGAAACAAAACTCACCAGCCCCGGTTCTTGATGGCAGATTGTGGGACTCCGTTGGCACTATCAAACCAGCCCGAGTTGGCACTGGTGCCAGCTTGGGTCTGGGAGGCATCCTGCGTATCGCGGATTTTCAGGAGCCAGCCGGCCACTCGGGCCTGTGGCCCCCAAACATAAACAACGGGCCTTTCCCTCTGAAACAAAAACTCACCAGCCCCGGTCCTTGATGGCAGATTGTGGGACTCCGTTGGCACTATCAAACCAACCCGAGTTGGCACTGGTGCCAGCTTGGGTCTGGGAGGCATCCTGCGTAACGCGGATTTTCAGGAGCCAGCCGGCCACCCGGGCCTATGGCCCCCAAACATAAACAACGGGCCTTTCCCTCTGAAACAAAACTCACCAGCCCCGGTCCTTGATGGCAGATTGTGGGACTCCGTTGGCACTATCAAACCAGCCCGAGTTGGCACTGGTGCCAGCTTGGGTCTGGGAGGCATCCTGCGTATCGCGGATTTTCAGGAGCCAGCCGGCCACTCCGGGCCTATGGCCCCCAAACATAAACAACGGGCCTTTCCCTCTGAAACAAAACTCACCAGCCCCGGTTCTTGATGGCAGATTGTGGGACTCCGTTGGCACTATCAAACCAGCCCGAGTTGGCACTGGTGCCAGCTTGGGTCTGGGAGGCATCCTGCGTATCGCGGATTTTCAGGAGCCAGCCGGCCACTCCGGGCCTGTGGCCCCCAAACATAAACAACGGGCCTTTCCCTCTGAAACAAAACTCACCAGCCCCGGTTCTTGATGGCAGATTGTGGGACTCCGTTGGCACTATCAAACCAGCCCGAGTTGGCACTGGTGCCAGCTTGGGTCTGGGAGGCATCCTGCGTATCGCGGATTTTCAGGAGCCAGCCGGCCACTCGGGCCTATGGCCCCAAACATAAACAACGGGCCTTTCCCTCTGAAACAAAACTCACCAGCCCCGGTCCTTGATGGCAGATTGTGGGACTCCGTTGGCACTATCAAACCAGCCCGAAGTTGGCACTGGTGCCAGCTTGGGTCTGGGAGGCATCCTGCGTATCGCGGATTTTCAGGAGCCAGCCGGCCACTCCGGGCCTATGGCCCCCAAACATAAACAACGGGCCTTTCCCTCTGAAACAAAACTCACCAGCCCCGGTCCTTGATGGCAGATTGTGGGACTCCGTTGGCACTATCAAACCAGCCCGAGTTGGCACTGGTGCCAGCTTGGGTCTGGGAGGCATCCTGCGTATCGCGGATTTTCAGGAGCCAGCCGGCCACTCCGGGCCAATGGCCCCCAAACATAAACAACGGGCCTTTCCCTCTGAAACAAAACTCACCAGCCCCGGTCCTTGATGGCAGATTGTGGGACTCCGTTGGCACTATCAAACCAGCCCGAGTTGGCACTGGTGCCAGCTTGGGTCTGGGAGGCATCCTGCGTATCGCGGATTTTCAGGAGCCAGGCCGGCCACTCCGGGCCTATGGCCCCCAAACATAAACAACGGGCCTTTCCCTCTGAAACAAAACTCACCAGCCCCGGTCCTTGATGGCAGATTGTGGGACTCCGTTGGCACTATCAAACCAGCCCGAGTTGGCACTGGTGCCAGCTTGGGTCTGGGAGGCATCCTGCGTATCGCGGATTTTCAGGAGCCAGCCGGCCACTCCGGGCCTATGGCCCCCAAACATAAACAACGGGCCTTTCCCTCTGAAACAAAACTCACCAGCCCCGGTCCTTGATGGCAGATTGTGGGACTCCGTTGGCACTATCAAACCAGCCCGAGTTGGCACTGGTGCCAGCTTGGGTCTGGGAGGCATCCTGCGTATCGCGGATTTTCAGGAGCCAGCCGGCCACTCCGGGCCTATGGCCCCCAAACATAAACAACGGGCCTTTCCCTCTGAAACAAAAATCACCAGCCCCGGTCCTTGATGGCAGATTGTGGGACTCCGTTGGCACTATCAAACCAGCCCGAGTTGGCACTGGTGCCAGCTTGGGTCTGGGAGGCATCCGCGTATCGCGGATTTTCAGGAGCCAGCCGGCCACTCCGGGCCTATGGCCCCCAAACATAAACAACGGGCCTTTCCCTCTGAAACAAAACTCACCAGCCCCGGTCCTTGATGGCAGATTGTGGGACTCCGTTGGCACTATCAAACCAGCCCGAGTTGGCACTGGTGCCAGCTTGGGTCTGGGAGGCATCCTGCGTATCGCGGATTTTCAGGAGCCAGCCGGCCACTCCGGGCCTGTGGCCCCAAACATAAACAACGGGCCTTTCCCTCTGAAACAAAACTCACCAGCCCCGGTCCTTGATGGCAGATTGTGGGACTCCGTTGGCACTATCAAACCAGCCCGAGTTGGCACTGGTGCCAGCTTGGGTCTGGGAGGCATCCTGCGTGATCGCGGATTTTCAGGAGCCAGCCGGCCACTCCGGGCCTATGGCCCCCAAACATAAACAACGGGCCTTTCCCTCTGAAACAAAACTCACCAGCCCCGTTCCTGATGGCAGATTGTGGGACTCCGTTGGCACTATCAAACCAGCCCGAGTTGGCACTGGTGCCAGCTTGGGTCTGGGAGGCATCCCTGCATCGCGGATTTTCAGGAGCCAGCCGGCCACTCCGGCCTATGGCCCCCAAACATAAACAACGGGCCTTTCCCTCTGAAACAAAACTCACCAGCCCCGGTTCTTGATGGCAGATTGTGGGACTCCGTTGGCACTATCAAACCAGCCCGAGTTGGCACTGGTGCCAGCTTGGGTCTGGGAGGCATCCTGCGTATCGCGGATTTTCAGGAGCCAGCCGGCCACTCCGGGCCTATGGCCCCCAAACATAAACAACGGGCCTTTCCCTCTGAAACAAAACTCACCAGCCCCGGTCCTTGATGGCAGATTGTGGGACTCCGTTGGCACTATCAAACCAGCCCGAGTTGGCACTGGTGCCAGCTTGGGTCTGGGAGGCATCCTGCGTATCGCGGATTTTCAGGAGCCAGCCGGCCACTCCGGGCCTATGGCCCCAAACATAAACAACGGGCCTTTCCCTCTGAAACAAAACTCACCAGCCCCGGTCCTTGATGGCAGATTGTGGGACTCCATTGGCACTATCAAACCAGCCCGAGTTGGCACTGGTGCCAGCTTGGGTCTGGGAGGCATCCTGCGTATCGCGGATTTTCAGGAGCCAGCCGGCCACTCCGGGCCTGTGGCCCCCAAACATAAACAACGGGCCTTTCCCTCTGAAACAAAACTCACCAGCCCCGGTTCTTGATGGCAGATTGTGGGACTCCGTTGGCAGTATCAAACCAGCCCGAGTTGGCACTGGTGCCAGCTTGGGTCTGGGAGGCATCCTGCGTATCACGGATTTTCAGGAGCCAGCCGGCCACTCCGGGCCTATGGCCCACAAACATAAACAACGGGCCTTTCCCTGGCAAACAAAACTCACCAGCCCCGTTCTTGATGGCAGATTGTGGGACTCCGTTGGCACTATCAAACCAGCCCGAGTTGGCACTGGTGCCAGCTTGGGTCTGGGAGGCATCCTGCGTATCGCGGATTTTCAGGAGCCAGCCCGGCCACTCCGGGCCTGTGGCCCCAAACATAAACAACGGGCCTTTCCCTCTGAAACAAAACTCACCAGCCCCGGTCCTTGATGGCAGATTGTGGGACTCCGTTGGCACTATCAAACCAGCCCGAGTTGGCACTGGTGCCAGCTTGGGTCTGGGAGGCATCCTACGTATCGCGGATTTTCAGGAGCCAGCCCGGCCACTCCGGGCCTATGGCCCCAAACATAAACAACGGGCCTTTCCCTCTGAAACAAAACTCACCAGCCCCGGTCCTTGATGGCAGATTGTGGGACTCCGTTGGCACTATCAAACCAGCCCGAGTTGGCACTGGTGCCAGCTTGGGTCTGGGAGGCATCCTGCGTATCGCGGATTTTCAGGAGCCAGCCGGCCACTTCGGGCCTATGGCCCCCAAACATAAACAACGGGCCTTTCCCTCTGAAACAAAACTCACCAGCCCCGGTCCTTGATGGCAGATTGTGGGACTCCGTTGGCACTATCAAACCAGCCCGAGTTGGCACTGGTGCCAGCTTGGGTCTGGGAGGCATCCTGCGTATCGCGGATTTTCAGGAGCCAGCCGGCCACTCCGGGCCTGTGGCCCCCAAACATAAACAACGGGCCTTTCCCTCTGAAACAAAACTCACCAGCCCCGGTCCTTGATGGCAGATTGTGGGACTCCGTTGGCACTATCAAACCAGCCCGAGTTGGCACTGGTGCCAGCTTGGGTCTGGGAGGCATCCTGCGTATCGCGGATTTTCAGGAGCCAGCCGGCCACTCCGGCCTATGGCCCCAAACATAAACAACGGGCCTTTCCTCTGAAACAAAACTCACCAGCCCCGGTCCTTGATGGCAGATTGTGGGACTCCGTTGGCACTATCAAACCAGCCCGAGTTGGCACTGGTGCCAGCTTGGGTCTGGGAGGCATCCGTGCGCGTATCGTGGATTTTCAGGAGCCAGCCGGCCACTCCGGGCCTATGGCCCCCAAACATAAACAAAGGGCCTTTCCCTCGGAAACAAAACTCACCAGCCCCGGTTCTTGATGGCAGATTGTGGGACTCCGTTGGCACTATCAAACCAGCCCGAGTTGGCACTGGTGCCAGCTTGGGTCTGGGAGGCATCCTACGTGGCGGATTTTCAGGAGCCAGCCGGCCACTCCGGGCCTGTGGCCCCAAACATAAACAACGGGCCTTTCCCTCTGAAACAAAACTCACCAGCCCCGGTCCTTGATGGCAGATTGTGGGACTCCGTTGGCACTATAAAACCAGCCCGAGTTGGCACTGGTGCCAGCTTGGGTCTGGGAGGCATCCTGCGTATCGCGGATTTTCAGGAGCCAGCCGGCCACTTCGGGCCTATGGCCCCCAAACATAAACAACGGGCCTTTCCCTCTGAAACAAAACTCACCAGCCCCGGTCCTTGATGGCAGATTGTGGGACTCCGTTGGCACTATCAAACCAGCCCGAGTTGGCACTGGTGCCAGCTTGGGTCTGGGAGGCATCCTGCGTATCGCGGATTTTCAGGAGCCAGCCGGCCACTTCGGGCCTGTGGCCCCCAAACATAAACAACGGGCCTTTCCCTCTGAAACAAAACTCACCAGCCCCGGTTCTTGATGGCAGATTGTGGGACTCCGTTGGCTATCAAACCAGCCCGAGTTGGCACTGGTGCCAGCTTGGGTCTGGGAGGCATCCTGCGTATCGCGGATTTTCAGGAGCCAGCCGGCCACTCCGGGCCTGTGGCCCCCAAACATAAACAACGGGCCTTTTCCTCGCAAACAAAACTAACCAGCCCCGGTTCTTGATGGCAGATTGTGGGACTCCGTTGGCACTATCAAACCAGCCCGAGTTGGCACTGGTGCCAGCTTGGGTCTGGGAGGCATCCTGCGTATCGCGGGATTTTCAGGAGCCAGGCCGGCCACTCCGGGCCTATGGCCCCCAAACATAAACAACGGGCCTTTCCCTCTGAAACAAAAACTCACCAGCCCCGGTTCTTGATGGCAGATTGTGGGACTCCGTTGGCACTATCAAACCAGCCCGAGTTGGCACTGGTGCCAGCTTGGGTCTGGGAGGCATCCTACGTATCGCGGATTTTCAGGAGCCAGCCCGGCCACTCCGGGCCTGTGGCCCCCAAACATAAACAACGGGCCTTTCCCTCTGAAACAAAACTCACCAGCCCCGGTTCTTGATGGCAGATTGTGGGACTCCGTTGGCACTATCAAACCAGCCCGAGTTGGCACTGGTGCCAGCTTGGGTCTGGGAGGCATCCTGCGTATCGCGGATTTTCAGGAGCCAGCCGGCCACTCCGGGCCTGTGGCCCCAAACATAAACAACGGGCCTTTCCCTCTGAAACAAAACTCACCAGCCCCAATTCTTGATGGCAGATTGTGGGACTCCGTTGGCACTATCAAACCAGCCCGAGTTGGCACTGGTGCCAGCTTGGGTCTGGGAGGCATCCTGCGTATCGCGGATTTTCAGGAGCCAGGCCGGCCACTCCGGGCCTATGGCCCCAAACATAAACAACGGGCCTTTCCCTCTGAAACAAAACTCACCAGCCCCGGTTCTTGATGGCAGATTGTGGGACTCCGTTGGCACTATCAAACCAACCCGAGTTGGCACTGGTGCCAGCTTGGGTCTGGGAGGCATCCTGCGTATCGCGGATTTTCAGGAGCCAGCCGGCCACTCCGGGCCTATGGCCCCAAACATAAACAACGGGCCTTTCCCTCTGAAACAAAACTCACCAGCCCCGGTTCTTGATGGCAGATTGTGGGACTCCGTTGGCACTATCAAACCAGCCCGAGTTGGCACTGGTGCCAGCTTGGGTCTGGGAGGCATCCTGCGTATCGCGGATTTTCAGGAGCCAGCCGGCCACTCCGGGCCTGTGGCCCCCAAACATAAACAACGGGCCTTTCCCTCTGAAACAAAACTCACCAGCCCCAGTCCTTGATGGCAGATTGTGGGACTCCGTTGGCACTATCAAACCAGCCCGAGTTGGCACGGGTGCCAGCTTGGGTCTGGGAGGCATCCTGCGTATCGCGGATTTTCAGGAGCCAAGCCGGCCACTCCGGGCCTGTGGCCCCAAACATAAACAACGGGCCTTTCCCTCTGAAACAAAACTCACCAGCCCCGGTTCTTGATGGCAGATTGTGGGACTCCGTTGGCACTATAAAACCAGCCCGAGTTGGCACAGGTGCCAGCTTGGGTCTGGGAGGCATCCTGCGTTACGCGGATTTTCAGGGCCCAGCCGGCCACTCCGGGCCTATGGCCCCAAACATAAACAACGGGCCTTTCCCTCGCAAACAAAACTAACCAGCCCCAATTCTTGATGGCAGATTGTGGGACTCCGTTGGCACTATCAAACCAGCCCGAGTTGGCACTGGTGCCAGCTTGGGTCTGGGAGGCATCCTGCGTATCGCGGATTTTCAGGAGCCCGCCCGGCCACTCTGGGCCTATGGCCCCAAACATAAACTAAGGGCTTTTACCTCGAAACAAAAGCCGCCAGCCCCGGTTCTTGATGGCACATTGTGGGACCCCGTTGGCACTATCAAACCAGCCCGAGTTGGCACTGGTGCCAGCTTGGGTCTGGGAGGCATCCTACGTATCGCGGATTTTCAGGAGCCAGCCGGCCACTCCGGGCCTGTGGCCCCAAACATAAACAACGGGCCTTTCCCTCTGAAACAAAACTCACCAGCCCCGGTCCTTGATGGCAGATTGTGGGACTCCGTTGGCACTATCAAACCAGCCCGAGTTGGCACTGGTGCCAGCTTGGGTCTGGGAGGCATCCTGCGTATCGCGGATTTTCAGGAGCCAGCCGGCCACCTCGGGCCTGTGGCCCCAAACATAAACAACGGGCCTTTCCCTCTGAAACAAAACTAACCAGCCCCAATTCCTTGATGGCAGATTGTGAGACTCCGTTGGCACTATCAAACCAGCCCGAGCTGGCACGGTTGCCAGCTTGGGTCTGGGAGGCATCCTGCGTATCACGGATTTTCAGGAGCCAGCCGGCCACTCCGGGCCTGTGGCCCCCAAACATAAACAACGGGCCTTTCCCTCTGAAACAAAACTCACCAGCCCCGGTCCTTGATGGCAGATTGTGGGACTCCGTTGGCACTATCAAACCAACCCCAGATGGCAGTGGTGCCAGCTTGGGTCTGGGAGGCATCCTGCGTATCACGGATTTTCAGGAGCCAGCCGGCCACTCCGGGCCTATGGCCCCCAAACATAAACAACGGGCCTTTCCCTCTGAAACAAAAGTCACCAGCCCCGGTCCTTGATGGCAGATCGTGGCACTCCATTGGCACTATTAAACAAGCCCGAGTTGGCACTGGTGCCTCCTTGGGTCTGGGAGGCATCCTGCGTATCGCGGATTTTCAGGAGCCAGCCGGCCACTCTGGGCCTATGGCCCCCAAACATAAACTAAGGGCCTTTCCCTCGGAAACAAAAGTCGCCAGCCCCGGTTCATGATCGCAGATTGTTGGACTCCGTTGGCACTATCAAACAAACCCAAATTGGTACTGGTGCCAGCTTGGGTCTGGGAGGCATGCTGCGTATCGCAGATTTTCAGGAGCCAGCCGGCCACTCCGGGCCAGTGGCCCCCAAACATAAACAACGGGCCTTTCCCTCTGAAACAAAACTCACCAGCCCCGGTCCTTGATGGCAGATTGTAGGACTCCGTTGGCACTATAAAACGAGCCTGATTTGGCACTGGTGCCTGCTTGGGTCTGGGAGGCATCCTGCATATCGCGGATTTTCAGGACCCAGCCGGCCACTTTGGGCCTATGGCCCCCAAACATAAACAACGGGCCTTTCCCTCTGAAAAAAAACTCACCAGCCCCGGTCCTTGATGGCAGATCGTGGGACTCCATTGGCACTATTAAACCAGCCCGAGTTGGCACTGGTGCCAGCTTGGGTCTGGGAGGCATCCTGCGTATCGCGGATTTTCAGGAGCCAGCCGGCCACTCCAGGCCTATGGCCCCAAACATAAACAGCAGGCCTTTCCCTCTGAAACAAAACTCACCAGCCCCGGTCCTTGATGGCAGATTGTGGGACTCCGTTGGCACTATCAAACCAGCCCGAGTTGGCACTGGTGCCTGCTTGGGTCTGGGAGGCATCCTGCGTATCGCGGATTTTCAGGAGCCAGCCGGCCACTCCGGGCCTGTAGCCCCCATACAGAAACAGCAGCCATTTCCCTGGCAAACAAAACTCACCAGCCCCGGTTCTTGATGGCAGATTGTGGGACTCCCTTGGCACTATCAAACCAGCCCGAGTTGGCACTGGTGCCAGCTTGGGTCTGGGAGGCATCCTGCGTATCGCGGATTTTCAGGAGCCAGCCAGCCACTCCAGGCCTATGGCCCCAAACATAAACAACGGGCATTCCCTCTGAAACAAAACTCACCAGCCCCAATTCCTTGATGGCAGATTGTGGGACTCCGTTGGCACTATCAAACCAGCCCGAGTTGGCACTGGTGCCAGCTTGGGTCTGGGAGGCATCCTGCGTATCGCGGATTTTCAGGAGCCAGCCGGCCACTCCGGGCCAATGGCCCTCAAACGTAAACAACGGACCTTTCCCTCTGAAACAAAACTCACCAGCCCCGGTTCTTGATGGCAGATTGTGGGACTCCGTTGGCACTATCAAACCAGCCCGAGTTGGCACTGGTGCCAGCTTGGGTCTGGGAGGCATCCTGCGTATCGCGGATTTTCAGGAGCCAGCCCGGCCACTCTGGGCCTATGGCCCCAAACATAAACTACGGGCCTTTCCCTCTGAAACAAAAGTCGCCAGCCCCGGTTCTTGATGGCAGATTGTTGGACTCCGTTGGCACTATCAAACCAACCCCAATTGGTACTGGTGCCAGCTTGGGTCTGGGAGGCATCCTACGTATCGCGGATTTTCAGGAGCCAGCCGGCCACTCCGGGCCTGTGGCCCCAAACATAAACAACGGGCCTTTCCCTCTGAAACAAAACTCACCAGCCCCGGTTCTTGATGGCAGATTGTGGGACTCCGTTGGCACTATCAAACCAGCCCGATTTGGCACTGGTGCCAGCTTGGGTCTGGGAGGCATCCTGCGTATCGCGGATTTTCAGGAGCCAGCCGGCCACTCCGGGCCTATGGCCCCCAAACATAAAAACGAGCCCTTTCCTCTCGCAAACAAAACTCACCAGCCCCGGTTCTTGATGGCAGATTGTGGGACTCCGTTGGCAGTATAAAACCAGCCCGAGTTGGCACTGGTGCCAGCTTGGGTCTGGGAGGCATCCTGCGTATCGCGGATTTTCAGGAGCCAGCCGGCCACTCCGGGCCTGTGGCCCCAAAACATAAACAACGGGCCTTTCCCTCTGAAACAAAACTCACCAGCCCCGGTCCTTGATGGCAGATTGTGGGACTCCGTTGGCACTATCAAACCAGCCCGAGTTGGCACTGGTGCCAGCTTGGGTCTGGGAGGCATCCTGCGTATGCGGATTTTCAGGAGCCAGCCGGGACTCCGGGCCTGTGGCCCCAAACATAAACAACACGGCCCTTTTCCTCGCAAACAAAACTCACCAGCCCCGGTCCTTGATGGCAGATTGTGGGACTCCGTTGGCACTATCAAACCAGCCCGAGTTGGCACTGGTGCCAGCTTGGGTCTGGGAGGCATCCTGCGTATCGCGGATTTTCAGGAGCCAGCCGGCCACTCCGGGCCAGTGGCCCCCAAACATAAACAACGGGCCTTTCCCTCTGAAACAAAACTCACCAGCCCCGGTCCTTGATGGCAGATTGTGGGACTCCGTTGGCACTATCAAACCAACCCGAGTTGGCACTGGTGCCAGCTTGGGTCTGGGAGGCATCCTGCGTATCGCGGATTTTCAGGAGCCAGCCCGGCCACTCCGGGCCAGTGGCCCCCAAACATAAACAACGGGCCTTTCCCTCTGAAACAAAACTCACCAGCCCCGGTCCTTGATGGCAGATTGTGGGACTCCGTTGGCACTATCAAACCAGCCCGAGTTGGCACTGGTGCCAGCTTGGGTCTGGGAGGCATCCTGCGTATCGCGGATTTTCAGGAGCCAGCCGGCCACTCCGGGCCTGTAGCCCCCAAACATAAACAACGGCCCTTTCCCTCGGAAACAAAACTCACCAGCCCCGGTCCTTGATGGCAGATTGTGGGACTCCGTTGGCACTATCAAACCAGCCCGAGTTGGCACTGGTGCCAGCTTGGGTCTGGGAGGCATCCTGCGTATCGCGGATTTTCAGGAGCCAGCCGGCCACTCCGGGCCTATGGCCCCAAACATAAACAACGGGCCTTTCCCTCTGAAACAAAACTCACCAGCCCCGGTCCTTGATGGCAGATTGTGGGACTCCGTTGGCACTATCAAACCAGCCCGAGTTGGCACTGGTGCCAGCTTGGGTCTGGGAGGCATCCTGCGTATCGCGGATTTTCAGGAGCCAGCCGGCCACTCCGGGCCTATGGCCCCCAAACATAAACTACGGGCCTTTCCCTCTGAAACAAAACTCACCAGCCCCGGTCCTTGATGGCAGATTGTGGGACTCCGTTGGCACTATCAAACCAGCCCGAGTTGGCACTGGTGCCAGCTTGGGTCTGGGAGGCATCCTGCGTATCGCGGATTTTCAGGAGCCCGCCGGCCACTCCGGACCTATGGCCCCAAACATAAACTACGGGCCTTTCCCTCTGAAACAAAAGCTCACCAGCCCCGGTTCTTGATGGCAGATTGTGGGACTCCGTTGGCACTATCAAACCAGCCCGAGTTGGCACTGGTGCCAGCTTGGGTCTGGGAGGCATCCTGCGTATCGCGGATTTTCAGGAGCCAGCCGGCCACTCCGGGCCTATGGCCCCCAAACATAAACAACGGGCTTTTCCCTCTGAAACAAAACTCACCAGCCCCGGTCCTTGATGGCAGATTGTGGGACTCCGTTGGCACTATCAAACCAGCCCGAGTTGGCACTGGTGCCAGCTTGGGTCTGGGAGGCATCCTGCGTCGCAGATTTTCAGGAGCCAGCCCGGCCACTCGGGCCTATGGACCCCAAACATAAACAACGGGCCTTTCCCTCTGAAACAAAACTCACCAGCCCCGGTTCTTGATGGCAGATTGTGGGACTCCGTTGGCACTATCAAACCAGCCCGAGTTGGCACTGGTGCCAGCTTGGGTCTGGGAGGCATCCTGCGTATCGCGGATTTTCAGGACCCAGCCGGCCACTCCGGGCCTATGGCCCCCAAACATAAACAACGGGCCTTTCCCTCTGAAACAAAACTCACCAGCCCCCGTTCTTGATGGCAGATTGTGGGACTCCGTTGGCACTATCAAACCAGCCCGAGTTGGCACTGGTGCCAGCTTGGGTCTGGGAGGCATCCTGCGTATCGCGGATTTTCAGGAGCCCGCCGGCCACTCCGGGCCTATGGCCCCAAACATAAACAACGGGCCTTTCCCTCTGAAACAAAAGTCACCAGCCCCGGTTCTTGATGGCAGATTGTGGGACTCCGTTGGCACTATCAAACCAGCCCGAGTTGGCACTGGTGCCAGCTTGGGTCTGGGAGGCATCCTGCGTATCGCGGATTTTCAGGAGCCAGCCGGCCACTCCGGGCCTATGGCCCCCAAACATAAACAACGGGCCTTTCCCTCTGAAACAAAACTCACCAGCCCCGGTCCTTGATGGCAGATTGTGGGACTCCGTTGGCACTATCAAACCAGCCCGAGTTGGCACTGGTGCCAGCTTGGGTCTGGGAGGCATCCTGCGTATGCGGGATTTTCAGGAGCCAGCCGGCCACTCCGGGCCTGTGGCCCCAAACATAAACAACGGGCCTTTCCCTCTGAAACAAAACTCACCAGCCCCGTTCCTTGATGGCAGATTGTGGGACTCCGTTGGCACTATCAAACCAGCCCGAGTTGGCACTGGTGCCAGCTGGGTCTGGGAGGCATCCTGCGTATCCCGGATTTTCAGGAGCCAGCCCGGCCACTCCGGGCCTATGGCCCCCAAACATAAACAACGGGCCTTTCCCTCTGAAACAAAACTCACCAGCCCCGGTCCTTGATGGCAGATTGTGGGACTCCGTTGGCACTATCAAACCAGCCCGAGTTGGCACTGGTGCCAGCTTGGGTCTGGGAGGCATCCTGCGTATCGCGGATTTTCAGGAGCCAGCCGGCCACTCCGGGCCTATGGCCCCAAACATAAACAACGGGCCTTTCCCTCTGAAACAAAACTCACCAGCCCCGGTTCTTGATGGCAGATTGTGGGACTCCGTTGGCACTATCAAACCAGCCCGAGTTGGCACTGGTGCCAGCTTGGGTCTGGGAGGCATCCTGCGTATCACGGATTTTCAGGAGCCAGCCGGCCACTCCGGGCCTATGGCCCCCAAACATAAACAACGGGCCTTTCCCTCTGAAACAAAACTCACCAGCCCCGGTCCTTGATGGCAGATTGTGGGACTCCGTTGGCACTATCAAACCAGCCCGAGTTGGCACTGGTGCCAGCTTGGGTCTGGGAGGCATCCTGCGTATCGCGGATTTTTCAGGAGCCAGCCCGGCCACTCCGGGCCTGTGGCCCCAAACATAAACAACGGGCCTTTCCCTCTGAAACAAAACTCACCAGCCCCGGTCCTTGATGGCAGATTGTGGGACTCCGTTGGCACTATCAAACCAGCCCGAGTTGGCACTGGTGCCAGCTTGGGTCTGGGAGGCATCCTGCGTATCGCGGATTTTCAGGAGCCAGCCCGCACACTCGGGCCTATGGCCCCAAACATAAACAACGGGCCTTTTCCTCTGAAACAAAACTCACCAGCCCGGTTCTTGATGGCAGATTGTGGGACTCCGTTGGCACTATCAAACCAGCCCGAGTTGGCACTGGTGCCAGCTTGGGTCTGGGAGGCATCCTGCGTATCGCGGATTTTCAGGAGCCCGCCGGCCACTCCGGGCCTATGGCCCCCAAACATAAACAACGGGCCTTTCCCTTCTGAAACAAAACTCACCAGCCCCGGTTCTTGATGGCAGATTGTGGGACTCCGTTGGCACTATCAAACCAGCCCGAGTTGGCACTGGTGCCAGCTTGGGTCTGGGAGGCATCCTACGTATCGCGGATTTTCAGGAGCCAGCCCGGCCACTCCGGGCCTATGGCCCCAAACATAAACAACGGGCCTTTCCCTCTGAAACAAAAACTCACCAGCCCCGGTCCTTGATGGCAGATTGTGGGACTCCGTTGGCACTATCAAACCAGCCCGAGTTGGCACTGGTGCCAGCTTGGGTCTGGGAGGCATCCTGCGTATCGCGGATTTTCAGGAGCCAGCCGGCCACTCCGGGCCTATGGCCCCAAACATAAACAACGGGCCTTTCCCTCTGAAACAAAACTCACCAGCCCCGGTCCTTGATGGCAGATTGTGGGACTCCGTTGGCACTATCAAACCAGCCCGAGTTGGCACTGGTGCCAGCTTGGGTCTGGGAGGCATCCTGCGTATCGCGGATTTTCAGGAGCCAGCCGGCCACTCCGGGCCTATGGCCCCAAACATAAACAACGGGCCTTTCCCTCTGAAACAAAAGTCACCAGCCCCGGTCCTTGATGGCAGATTGTGGGACTCCGTTGGCACTATCAAACCAGCCCGAGTTGGCACTGGTGCCAGCTTGGGTCTGGGAGGCATCCTGCGTATCGCGGATTTTCAGGAGCCAGCCGGCCACTCCGGGCCTATGGCCCCAAACATAAACAACGGGCCTTTCCCTCTGAAACAAAAGTCACCAGCCCCGGTTCTTGATGGCAGATTGTGGGACTCCGTTGGCACTATCAAACCAGCCCGAGTTGGCACTGGTGCCAGCTTGGGTCTGGGAGGCATCCTGCGTATCGCGGATTTTTCAGGAGCCAGCCGGCCACTCCGGGCCTGTGGCCCCAAACATAAACAACGGGCCTTTCCCTCTGAAACAAAAGTCACCAGCCCCGGTCCTTGATGGCAGATTGTGGGACTCCGTTGGCACTATCAAACCAGCCCGAGTTGGCACTGGTGCCAGCTTGGGTCTGGGAGGCATCCTGCGTATCGCGGATTTTCAGGAGCCAGCCCGGCCACTTCGGGCCTATGGCCCCAAACATAAACAACGGGCCTTTCCCTCTGAAACAAAACTCACCAGCCCCGGTCCTTGATGGCAGATTGTGGGACTCCGTTGGCACTATCAAACCAGCCCGAGTTGGCACTGGTGCCAGCTTGGGTCTGGGAGGCATCCTGCGTATCGCGGATTTTCAGGAGCCAGCCGGCCACTCCGGGCCTATGGCCCCAAACATAAACAACAGGCCTTTCCCTCTGAAACAAAACTCACCAGCCCCGGTCCTTGATGGCAGATTGTGGGACTCCGTTGGCACTATCAAACCAGCCCGAGTTGGCACTGGTGCCAGCTTGGGTCTGGGAGGCATCCTGCGTATCGCGGATTTTCAGGAGCCAGCCCGGCCACTCGGGCCTGTAGCCCCCAAACATAAACAACGGGCCTTTCCTCTCGCAAACAAAACTCACCAGCCCCGGTTCTTGATGGCAGATTGTGGGACTCCGTTGGCACTATCAAACCAGCCCGAGTTGGCACTGGTGCCAGCTTAGGTCTGGGAGGCATCCTGCGTATCGCGGATTTTCAGGAGCCAGCCGGCCACTCCGGGGCTGTGGCCCCAAACATAAACAACGGGCCTTTCCCTCTGAAACAAAACTCACCAGCCCCGGTCCTTGATGGCAGATTGTGGGACTCCGTTGGCACTATCAAACCAGCCCGAGTTGGCACTGGTGCCAGCTTGGGTCTGGGAGGCATCCTGCGTATCACGGATTTTCAGGAGCCAGCCGGCCACTCCGGGCCTGTGGCCCCAAACATAAACAACGGGCCTTTCCCTCTGAAACAAAACTCACCAGCCCCGGTCCTTGATGGCAGATTGTGGGACTCCGTTGGCACTATCAAACCAGCCCGAGTTGGCAGTGGTGCCAGCTTGGGTCTGGGAGGCATCCTGCGTATCGCGGATTTTCAGGAGCCAGCCGGCCACTCCGGGCCTATGGCCCCAAACATAAACTACGGGCCTTTCCCTCTGAAACAAATGTCGCCGCCCCGGTTCTTGATGGCAGATTGTGGGACTCCGTTGGCACTATCAAACCAGCCCGAGTTGGCACTGGTGCCAGCTTGGGTCTGGGAGGCATCCTGCGTATCGCGGATTTTCAGGAGCCACGCCGGCCACTCCGGACCTATGGCCCCAAACATAAACTACGGGCCTTTCCCTCTGAAAAAAAAGTCACCAGCCCCGGTTCTTGATGGCAGATTGTGGGACTCCGTTGGCACTATCAAACCAGCCCGAGTTGGCACTGGTGCCAGCTTGGGTCTGGGAGGCATCCTACGTATCGCGGATTTTCAGGAGCCAGCCGGCCACTCCGGGCCTATGGCCCCCAAACATAAACAACGGGCCTTTCCCTCTGAAACAAAACTCACCAGCCCGGTCCTTGATGGCAGATTGTGGGACTCCGTTGGCACTATCAAACCAGCCCGAGTTGGCACTGGTGCCAGCTTGGGTCTGGGAGGCATCCTGCGTATCGCGGATTTTCAGGAGCCAGCCGGCCACTCCGGGCCTGTAGCCCCCAAACATAAACAACGGGCCTTTCCCTCTGAAACAAAAGTCACCAGCCCCGTTCCTTGATGGCAGATTGTGGGACTCCGTTGGCACTATCAAACCAGCCCGAGTTGGCACTGGTGCCAGCTTGGGTCTGGGAGGCATCCTGCGTATCGCGGATTTTCAGGAGCCAGCCGGCCACTCCGGGCCTATGGCCCCAAACATAAACAACGGGCCTTTCCCTCTGAAACAAAAGTCACCAGCCCCGGTTCTTGATGGCAGATTGTGGGACTCCGTTGGCACTATCAAACCAGCCCGAGTTGGCACTGGTGCCAGCTTGGGTCTGGGAGGCATCCTGCGTATCGCGGATTTTCAGGAGCCAGCCGGCCACTCCGGGCCTATGGCCCCAAACATAAACAACGGGCCTTTCCTTCTGAAACAAAACTCACCAGCCCCAGTTCTTGATGGCAGATTGTGGGACTCCGTTGGCACTATCAAACCAGCCCGAGTTGGCACTGGTGCCAGCTTGGGTCTGGGAGGCATCCTGCGTATCACGGATTTTCAGGAGCCAGCCGGCCACTCCGGGCCTGTGGCCCCAAACATAAACAACGGGCCTTTCCCTCTGAAACAAAAGTCACCAGCCCCGGTCCTTGATGGCAGATTGTGGGACTCCGTTGGCACTATCAAACCAGCCCGAGTTGGCACTGGTGCCAGCTTGGGTCTGGGAGGCATCCTGCGTATTCGCGGATTTTTCAGGAGCCAGCCGGCCACTCGGGCCTATGGCCCCAAACATAAACAACGGGCCTTTCCCTCTGAAACAAAAGTCACCAGCCCCGGTCCTTGATGGCAGATTGTGGGACTCCGTTGGCACTATAAAACCAGCCTGATTTGGCAACTGGGAAGGCATTCATATTTAGGAATGCAAGCCGGCCACTCCGGGCCTGTGGCCCCAAACATAAACAACGGGCCTTTCCCTCTGAAACAAAAGTCACCAGCCCCGGTCCTTGATGGCAGATTGTGGGACTCCGTTGGCACTATCAAACCAGCCCGAGTTGGCACTGGTGCCAGCTTGGGTCTGGGAGGCATCCTGCGTATCGCGGATTTTCAGGAGCCAGCCCGGCCACTCCGGGCCTGTGGCCCCAAACATAAACAACGGGCCTTTCCCTCTGAAACAAAAGTCACCAGCCCCGGTCCTTGATGGCAGATTGTGGGACTCCGTTGGCACTATCAAACCAGCCCGAGTTGGCACTGGTGCCAGCTTAGGTCTGGGAGGCATCCTGCGTATTCACGGATTTTCAGGAGCCAGCCGGCCACTCCGGGCCTATGGCCCCAAACATAAACAACGGGCCTTTCCCTCTGAAACAAAAGTCACCAGCCCCGGTCCTTGATGGCAGATTGTGGGACTCCGTTGGCACTATCAAACCAGCCCGAGTTGGCACTGGTGCCAGCTTGGGTCTGGGAGGCATCCTGCGTATCAGCGGATTTTCAGGAGCCAGCCGGCCACTCCGGGCCTATGGCCCCAAACATAAACAACGGGCCTTTCCCTCTGAAACAAAAGTCACCAGCCCCGGTCCTTGATGGCAGATTGTGGGACTCCGTTGGCACTATCAAACCAGCCCGAGTTGGCACTGGTGCCAGCTTGGGTCTGGGAGGCATCCTACGTATCGCGGATTTTCAGGAGCCAGCCGGCCACTTCCAGGCCTATGGCCCCAAACATAAACAACGGGCCTTTCCCTCTGAAACAAAACTCACCAGCCCCGGTCCTTGATGGCAGATTGTGGGACTCCGTTGGCACTATCAAACCAGCCCGAGTTGGCACTGGTGCCAGCTTGGGTCTGGGAGGCATCCTGCGTATCGCGGATTTTCAGGAACCGCCGGCCACTCCGGGCCTGTGGCCCCAAACATAAACAACGGGCCTTTCCCTCTGAAACAAAACTCACCAGCCCCGTTCCTTGATGGCAGATTGTGGGACTCCGTTGGCACTATCAAACCAGCCCGAGTTGGCACTGGTGCCAGCTTGGGTCTGGGAGGCATCCTGCGTATCGCGGATTTTCAGGGGCCAGCCGGCCACTCCGGGCCTATGGCCCCAAACATAAACAACGGGCCTTTCCTCTCGCAAACAAAACTAACCAGCCCCAGTTCTTGATGGCAGATTGTACTTGGCACTATCAAACCAGCCCGAGTTGGCACTGGTGCCAGCTTGGGTCTGGGAGGCATCCTGCGTATCGCGGATTTTCAGGAGCCAGCCCGGCCACTCCGGCCTATGGCCCCAAACATAAACAACGGGCCTTTCCTCTCCGAAACAAAAGTCACCAGCCCCGGTTCTTGATGGCAGATTGTGGGACTCCGTTGGCACTATCAAACCAGCCCGAGTTGGCACTGGTGCCAGCTTGGGTCTGGGGAGGCATCCTGCGTATCGCGGATTTTTCAGGAGCCAGCCCGGCCACTCCGGGCCTATGGCCCCAAACATAAACAACGGGCCTTTCCTTCTGAAACAAAAGTCACCAGCCCCGGTCCTTGATGGCAGGGTGTGGGACTCCGTTGGCACTATCAAACCAGCCCGAGTTGGCACTGGTGCCAGCTTAGGTCTGGGAGGCATCCTGCGTATCGCGGATTTTCAGGAGCCAGCCGGCCACTCCGGGCCTATGGCCCCAAACATAAACAACAGGCCTTTCCCTCTGAAACAAAAGTCACCAGCCCCGGTTCTTGATGGCAGATTGTGGGACTCCGTTGGCACTATCAAACCAGCCCGAAGTTGGCACTGGTGCCAGCTTGGGTCTGGGGAGGCATCCTGCGTATCGCGATTTTTCAGGAGCCAGCCGGCCACTCCGGGCCTATGGCCCCAAACATAAACAACGGGCCTTTCCCTCTGAAACAAAACTCACCAGCCCCGGTCCTTGATGGCAGATTGTGGGACTCCGTTGGCACTATCAAACCAGCCCGAGTTGGCACTGGTGCCAGCTTGGGTCTGGGAGGCATCCTGCGTATCGCGGATTTTCAGGAGCCAGCCGGCCACTCCGGGCATATAGCCCCAAACATAAACAACGGGCCTTTCCCTCTGAAACAAAACTCACCAGCCCCGGTCCTTGATGGCAGATTGTGGGACTCCGTTGGCACTATCAAACCAGCCCGAGTTGGCACTGGTGCCAGTTTGGGTCTGGGAGGCATCCTGCGCGTATCGCGGATTTTCAGGAGCCAGCCGGCCACTCCGGGCCTATGGCCCCAAACATAAACAACGGGCCTTTCCCTCTGAAACAAAAGTCACCAGCCCCGGTCCTTGATGGCAGATTGTGGGACTCCGTTGGCACTATCAAACCAGCCCGAGTTGGCACTGGTGCCAGCTTGGGTCTGGGACGCATCCTGGCGTGTCGCGGATTTTCAGGAGCCAACCGGCCACTCCGGGCCTATGGCCCCAAACATAAACAACGGGCCTTTCCCTCTGAAACAAAAGTCACCCGCCCGGTCCTTGATGGCAGATTGTGGGACTCCGTTGGCACTATAAAACCAGCCCGAGTTGGCACTGGTGCCAGCTTAGGTTCGGGGAGGCATCCTGCGTATCGCGGATTTTCAGGAGCCAGCCGGCCACTCCGGGCCTGTGGCCCCAAACATAAACAACGGGCCTTTCCTCTGTCAAACAAAACTCACCAGCCCCGGTCCTTGATGGCAGATTGTGGGACTCCGTTGGCACTATCAAACCAGCCCGAGTTGGCACTGGTGCCAGCTTGGGTCTGGGAAGGCATCCTGCGTTGGGATTTTCAGGAGCCAACCGGACACTCGGGCCTGTACGGCCCAAACATAAACAACGGGCCTTTCCCTCTGAAACAAAAGTCACCAGCCCCGGTCCTTGATGGCAGATTGTGGGACTCCGTTGGCACTATCAAACCAGCCCGAGTTGGCACTGGTGCCAGCTTAGGTCTGGGAAGGCATCCTACGTTGGCGGATTTTCAGGAGCCAGCCGGCCACTCGGGCCTATGGCCCCAAACATAAACAACGGGCCTTTCCCTCTGAAACAAAACTCACCAGCCCCGGTCCTTGATGGCAGATTGTGGGACTCCGTTGGCACTATCAAACCAGCCCGAGTTGGCACTGGTGCCAGCTTTGGGTCTGGGAAGGCATCCTTGCGTATGCCGCGATTTTTCAGGAGCCAGCCCGGCCACTCCGGGCCTATGGGCCCCAAACATAAACAACGGGCCTTTCCCTCTGAAACAAAAGTCACCAGCCCGGTCCTTGATGGCAGATTGTGGGACTCCGTTGGCACTATCAAACCAGGCCGAGTTGGCACTGGTGCCAGCTTAGGTCTGGGAGGCATCCTTGCGTATCCCGGATTTTCAGGAGCCAGGCCGGCCACTTCGGGGCTATGGCCCCAAACATAAACCGCGGGCCTTTCCCTCTGAAACAAAAGCTCACCAGCCCGGTCCTTGATGGCAGGTTGTGGGACTCCGTTGGCACTATCAAACCAGCCCGAGTTGGCACTGGTGCCAGCTTAAGATCTGGGGAAAGAATATGAGGATTTTCAGGAGCCACGCCGGCCACTCGGAGACTGTGAGCCCCAAACATAAACAACGGGCCTTTCCCTCTGAAACAAAACTACCGGCCGGTCCTTGATGGCAGATTGTGGGACTCCGTTGGCACTATCAAACCAGCCCGAGTTGGCACTGGTGCCAGCTTGGGTCTGGGAGGCATCTCACGTATCGCGGATTTTCAGGAGCCAAGCCGGCCACTCCGGGCCTATGGGCCCAAACATAAACAACGGGCCTTTCCCTCTGAAACAAAACTCACCAGCCCCGGTCCTTGATGGCAGTTGTTGGGGTACCGTTGGCACTATCAAACCAGCCCGAGTTGGCACTGGTGCCAGCTTAGGTCTGGGAAGGCATCCTGCGTATCACGGGTTTCAGGAGCCAACCCCGCCACTCGGGCCTATGGGCCCCCAAACATAAACAACGGGCCTTTTCCTCTGAAACAAAACTCACCAGCCCGGTCCTTGATGGCAGATTGTGGGACTCCGTTGGCACTATCAAACCAGCCCGAGTTGGCACTGGTGCCAGCTTGGGTCTGGGAGGCATCCTGCGTATCGCGGATTTTCAGGAGCCAACCCGGCACTCCGGGCTATGGCGCCCAAACATAAACAACGGGCCTTTCCCTCTGAAACAAAAGTCACCAGCCCCGGTCCTTGATGGCAGATTGTGGGACTCCGTTGGCACTATCAAACCAGCCCGAGTTGGCACTGGTGCCAGCTTGGGTCTGGGAGGCATCCTGCGTATCCGCGGATTTTCAGGAGCCAACCCGGCCACTCGGGCTATAGCGGCCAAACATAAACAACGGGCCTTTCCCTCTGAAACAAAAGTCACCAGCCCGGTCCTTGATGGCAGGTTTGTGGGACTCCGTTGGCACTATCAAACCAGCCCGAGTTGGCACTGGTGCCAGCTTAGGTCTGGGAAGCATCTTGCGTATCCCGATTTTCAGGAGCCAGCCGGCCACTCGGGCCTATGGCCCAAAACATAAACAACGGGCCTTTTCTCTGAAACAAAACTCACCAGCCTGGTCTTGATGGCAGATTGTGGGACTCCGTTGGGAACTATCAAACCAGCCGAGTTGGCACTGGTGCCAGCTTGGGTCTGGAGGATCCTGCGTATCATGAGTTTTCAGGAGCCAGCCGGCCACTCGGGGCTACAAGCCCAAACATAAACAACGGGCCTTTCCCTCTGAAACAAAAAGTCACCAGCCCGGTCCTTGATGGCAGATTGTGGGACTCCGTTGGCACTATCAAAGCCAGCCCGAGGTTGGCACTGGTGCCAGCTTGGGTCTGGGAAGGCATCCTGCGTATGGCCGATTTTCAGGAGCCAACCGGCCACTCGGGGCATAGGCCCCAAACATAAACAACGGGCCTTTCCCTCTGAAACAAAAGTCACCAGCCCCGGTCCTTGATGGCAGATGGTGTGGGGCTCCGTTGGCACTATCAAACCAGCCCGAGTTGGCACTGGTGCCAGCTTGGGTCTAGGAGAGCATCCTAGATTTTCAGGAGCCAACCGGCCACTCAGGCCTATGGCCAAGACTACATATAAACAAACGGGCCTTTCCCTCTGAAACAAAACTCACCAGCCCCGGTCCTTGATGGCAGATTGTGGGACTCCGTTGGCACTATCAAAACCAGCCCGAGTTGGCACTGGTGCCAGCTTGGGTCTGGGAGCATCCTGCGTATCGCAGTTTTCAGGAGCCAGCCGGCCACTCCGGGCATATGGCCCTAAACATAAACAAGCGGGCCTTTCCCTCTGAAACAAAAGTCACCAGCCCGGTTCCTTGATGGCAGATTGTGGGACTCCGTTGGCACTATCAAACCAGCCCGAGTTGGCACTGGTGCCAGCTTAGGTCTGGGAAGGCATCCTACGTATCAGCGGATTTTCAGGAACCAAGCCGGCCACTCGGGCATATGGCCCCAAACATAAACAAACGGGCCTTTCCCTCTGAAACAAAAGTCACCAGCCCCGGTCCTTGATGGCAAATTGTGGGACTCCGTTGGCACTATCAAAACCAGCCCGAGTTGGCACTGGTGCCAGCTTAGGTCTGGGAAGGCATCCTGCGTATTCGTGATTTTCAGAAGCCAACCGGCCACTCCGGGCCTATATGGCCCCAAACATAAACAACGGGCCTTTCCCTCTGAAACAAAAGTCACCAGCCCGGTTCTTGATGGCAGATTGTGGGACTCCGTTGGCACTATCAAACCAGCCCGAGTTGGCACTGGTGCCAGCTTGGGTCTGGGAGGGCATCCTGCGTTATGGGATTTTCAGGAACCAGCCGGCCACTCCGGGACTGCGGCCCCAAACATAAACAACTGGGCCTTTCCCTCTTGAAACAAAACTCACCCGCCCGGTCCTTGATGGCAAATTGTGGGACTCCGTTGGCACTATCAAACCAGCCCGAGTTGGCACTGGTGCCAGCTTGGGTCTGGGAGCGCATCCTGCGTATCGCAGATTTTCAGGAGCCAAGCCGGCCCTCGCGGGCCTATGGCCCCAAACATAAACAACGGGCCTTTCCCTCTGAAACAAAAGTCACCAGCCCGGTCCTTGATGGCAGATTGTTTGGGACTCCGTTGGCACTATCAAACCAGCCCGAGTTGGCACTGGTGCCAGCTTAGGTCTGGGAAGGCATCCTGCGTATCGCGGATTTTCAGGAGCCAAGCCGGCCACTCGCGGCCTATGGCCTCCAAACATTAAACAACAGGCCTTTCCCTCTGAAACAAAAGTCACCAGCCCCGGTCTTTGATGGCAGATTGTGGGACTCCGTTGGCACTATCAAACCAGCCCGAGTTGGCACTGGTGCCAGCTTAGGTCTGGGAGGCATCCTGCGTATCTCAGCGATTTTCAGGAGCCAGCCGGCCACTCGGGCCTATGGCCCCAAACATAAACAACGGGCCTTTCCCCTGAAACAAAACTCACCAAGCCCGGTCCTTGATGGCAGATTGTGGGACTCCGTTGGCACTATCAAACCAGCCCGAGTTGGCACTGGTGCCAGCTTAGGTCTGGGAGGCATCCTGCGTATCGCGGATTTTCAGGAGCCAAGCCGGCCACTCCGGGCCTATGGCCCCAAACATAAACAACGGGCCTTTTCCTCTGAAACAAAAGCCACACCAGCCCGGTCCTTGATGGCAGATTTGTGGGACTCCGTTGGCACTATCAAACCAGCCCGAGTTGGCACTGGTGCCAGCTTAGGTCTGGAAGAGCATCCTGCGTATCGCGGATTTTTCAAGAGCCAAGCCGGCCACTCGGGCCTATGGCCCCAAACATAAACAACGGGCCTTTCCCTCTGAAACAAAACAACCAGCCCGGTCTTGATGGCAGATTGTGGGACTCCGTTGGCACTATCAAACCAGCCCGAGTTGGCACTGGTGCCAGCTTGGGTCTGGGAGGCATCCTGCGTATCGCGGATTTTCAGGAGCCAGCCGGGCCACTCGGGCCTATAGCCCCAAACATAAACAACGGGCCTTTCCCTCTGAAACAAAAGTCACCAGCCCCGGTCCTTGATGGCAAATTGTGGGACTCCGTTGGCACTATCAAACCAGCCCGAGTTGGCACTGGTGCCAGCTTGGGTCTGGGAAAGGCATGCTGGCCTCCGTAGAATTTTCAGGAGCCAACCCGGGCTCCGGGGCTGTGGCCCCAAACATAAACAACGGGCCTTTCCCTCTGAAACAAAAGTCACCAGCCCCGGTTTTTGATGGCAGATTGTGGGACTCCGTTGGCACTATCAAACCAGCCCGAGTTGGCACTGGTGCCAGCTTAGGTCTGGGAGCGCATCCTGCGTATGGCGGATTTTTCAGGAGCCAACCGGCCACTCGGGGCCTATGGCCCTAAACATAAACAGCAGGCCTTTCCCTCTGAAACAAAAGTCACCAGCCCGGTCCTTGATGGCAGATTGTGGGACTCCGTTGGCACTATCAAACCAGCCCGAGTTGGCACTGGTGCCAGCTTGGGTCTGGGAAGGCATCCTGCGTATCGCCGATTTTCAGGAGCCAAGCCGGCCACTCGGGCCTATGGCCCCAAACATAAACAACGGGCCTTTTCCTCTGAAACAAAAGTCACCAACCCCGGTCCTTGATGGCAGATTGTGGGACTCCGTTGGCACTATCAAACCAGCCCGAGTTGGCACTGGTGCCAGCTTAGGTCTGGAGAGGGCATCCTGCGTATCGCGGATTTTCAGGAACCAACCCGGCCACTCGGGACCGGCCCCCAAACATAAACAGACGGGCCTTTCCCTCTGAAACAAAAGTCACCAGCCCCGGTCCTTGATGGCAGATTGTGGGACTCCGTTGGCACTATCAAACCAGCCCGAGTTGGCACTGGTGCCAACTTAGGTCTGGGAAGGCATCGCGTATGCGTGTTAGATTTTCAGGAGCCACAGCCGGCCACTCCGGGGCATAGGGCCCCAAACATAAACAACGGGCCTTTCCCTCTGAAACAAAAGTCACCAGCCCCGGTCCTTGATGGCAGATTGTGGGACTCCGTTGGCACTATCAAACCAGCCCGAGTTGGCACTGGTGCCAGCTTGAGGTCTGGGAGAAGCATCCTGCGTATAGCGGATTTTCAGGAGCCAACGCCGGCCACTCGGGCCTATGGCCCCAAACATAAACAACGGGCCTTTCCCTCTGAAACAAAAGTCACCAGCCCGGTCCTTGATGGCAGATTGTGGGACTCCGTTGGCACTATCAAACCAGCCCGAGTTGGCACTGGTGCCAGCTTAGGTCTGGGAAGGCATCCTGCGTATACGCGGATTTTCAGGAGCCAGCCACTCGGGCCTATGGCCCCAAAAAACATAAACAACGGGCCTTTCCCTCTGAAACAAAAGTCACCAGCCCCGGTCCTTGATGGCAGGATTGTGGGACTCCGTTGGCACTATCAAACCAGCCCGAGTTGGCACTGGTGCCAGTTTGGTGAGAGCATCCTGACGTATCCTGCGCGGATTTTTCAGGAGCCAGCCGGCTACTCGGGCATAGGCCCCAAACATAAACAACGGGCCTTTCCCTCTGAAACAAAACTCACCAGCCCGTTCCTTGATGGCAGATTTGTGGGACTCCGTTGGCACTATCAAACCAGCCCGAGTTGGCACTGGTGCCAGCTTAGGTCTGGGAAGGCATCCTTGCGTATCCGTGGATTTTCAGGAACCAGCCGGCCACTCCGGACCTATGGCCCCAAAACATAAACAACGGGCCTTTCCCTCTGAAACAAAACTCACCAGCCCCGGTCCTTGATGGCAGATTGTGTGGGACTCCGTTGGCACTATCAAACCAGCCCGAGTTGGCACTGGTGCCAGCTTGGGGTCTGGGAAGGCATCCTGCGTATCGCGGATTTTTCAGGAGCCAACCGGCCACTCGGGCCTATGGCCCCAAACATAAACAACGGGCCTTTCCCTCTGAAACAAAAGTCACCAGCCCGGTCTTCATGGCAGATTGTGGGACTCCGTTGGCACTATCAAACCAGCCCGAGTTGGCACTGGTGCCAGCTTAGAGTCTGGGAAGGCATCCTGCGTATCACGGATTTTCAGGAACCAGCCGGCCACTCGGGCCTATGGCCCCAAACATAAACAACGGGCCTTTCCCTCTGAAACAAAAGTCACCAGCCCCGGTCCTTGATGGCAGATTGTGGGACTCCGTTGGCACTATCAAAACCAGCCCGAGTTGGCACTGGTGCCAGCTTAGGTCTAGGAGCTATCCTGAAGTATGATCCGATGTTTTTCAGGAGCACACAAACCGGCCACTCCGGGCCTATGGCCCCAAACATAAACAACGGGCCTTTCCCTCTGAAACAAAACTCACCAGCCCGGTCCTTGATGGTAGATTGTGGGACTCCGTTGGCACTATCAAACCAGCCCGAGTTGGCACTGGTGCCAGCTTAGGTCTGGGAGCGCATCTTGAGTATAGCAGATTTTCAGGAGCCAAGCCGGCCACTCCGGGCCTATGGCCCCAAACATAAACAACGGGCCTTTTCCTCTGAAACAAAACTCACCAGCCCCGGTTCTTGATGGCAGATTGTGGGACTCCGTTGGCACTATCAAACCAGCCCGAGTTGGCACTGGTGCCAGCTTAGGTCTGGGAAGGCATCCTGCGTATCGCGGATTTTCAGGAGCCAAGCCCGGCCACTCGGGGCATAGGCCCCAAACATAAACAACGGGCCTTTCCCTCTGAAACAAAAGTCACCAGCCCGGTCCTTGATGGCAGATTGTTGGGACTCCGTTGGCACTATCAAACCAGCCCGAGTTGGCACTGGTGCCAGCTTAGGTCTGGGAAGGCATCCTGCGTATCGCAGTTTTCAAGAGCCAGCCCGGCAACTCGGGCCTATGGCCCCAAACATAAACAACGGGCCTTTCCCTCTGAAACAAAAGTCACCAGCCCGGTCCTTGATGGCAGATTGTGGGACTCCGTTGGCACTATCAAACCAGCCCGAGTTGGCACTGGTGCCAGCTTAGGTCTGGGAAGCATCCTGCGTATCGCGGATTTTCAGGAGCCAACCCGGCCACTCCGGGCCTATGGCCCCAAACATAAACAACGGGCCTTTCCCTCTGAAACAAAACTCACCAGCCCCGGTCCTTGGTGGCAGATTGTGGGACTCCGTTGGCACTATCAAACCAGCCCGAGTTGGCACTGGTGCCAGCTTGGGTCTGGGAGAGGCATCCTGCGTATCGCGGATTTTCAGGAGCCACCCGGCCACTCGGGCCTATGGCCCCAAACATAAACAACGGGCCTTTCCCTCTGAAACAAAACTCACCAGCCCCGGTCCTTGATGGCAGATTGTGGGACTCCGTTGGCACTATCAAACCAGCCCGAGTTGGCACTGGTGCCAGCTTGGGTCTGGGAAGGCATCCTGCGTATCGCGGATTTTTCAGGAGCCAAGCCGGCCACTCCGGGCCTATGGCCCCAAACATAAACAACGGGCCTTTCCCTCTGAAACAAAACTCACCAGCCCCGGTTCTTGATGGCAGATTGTGGGACTCCGTTGGCACTATCAAACCAGCCCGAGTTGGCACTGGTGCCAGCTTAGGTCTGGGAAGGCATCCTGCGTATTCAGCGGATTTTCAGGAGCCAAACCGGCCACTCCGGGCATATGGCCCCAAACATAAACAACGGGCCTTTCCCTCTGAAACAAAAGTCACCAGCCCCGGTCCTTGATGGCAGATTGTGGGACTCCGTTGGCACTATCAAACCAGCCCGAGTTGGCACTGGTGCCAGCTTGGGTCTGGGAAGGCATCCTGCGTATCGCGGATTTTCAGAGAGCCAACCCGGCCACTCCGGGGCTATGGCCCCAAACATAAACAAGCGGGCCTTTCCCTCTGAAACAAAACTCACCAGCCCCGGTTCTTGATGGCAGATTGTGGGACTCCGTTGGCACTATCAAACCAGCCCGAGTTGGCACTGGTGCCAGCTTAGGTCTCTGGGAAGCATCCTGCGTATGGCCGGATTTTCAGGAGCCAAGCCCGGCCACTCCGGGACCTATGGCCCCAAACATAAACAACAGGCCTTTCCCTCTGAAACAAAAGTCACCAGCCCCGGTCCTTGATGGCAGATTGTGGGACTCCGTTGGCACTATCAAAACCAGCCCGAGTTGGCACTGGTGCCAGCTTAGGTCTGGGAGGCATCCTGCGTATCGTGGATTTTCAGGAACCAACCCGGCCACTCGGGCCTATGGCCCCAAACATAAACAACGGGCCTTTCCCTCTGAAACAAAACTCACCAGCCCGGTCCTTGATGGCAGATTGTGGGACTCCGTTGGCACTATCAAACCAGCCCGAGTTGGCACTGGTGCCAGCTTGGGTCTGGGAGAGCATCCTGCGTATGGCGGTTTTCAGGAGCCAACCGGCCACTCCGGGCCTATGGTCCCCAAACATAAACATAACGGGCCTTTCCCTCTGAAACAAAACTCACCAGCCCCGGTCCTTGATGGCAGATTGTGGGACTCCGTTGGCACTATCAAACCAGCCCGAGTTGGCACTGGTGCCAGCTTGGGTCTGGGAGGCATCCTGCGTATCAGCGGATTTTCAGGAGCCAGCCGGCCACTCCGGGCTATGAGGCCCCAAACATAAACAACGGGCCTTTCCCTCTGAAACAAAACTCACCAGCCCGGTCCTTGATGGCAGGTTGTGGGACTCCGTTGGCACTATCAAACCAGCCCGAGTTGGCACTGGTGCCAGCTTAGGTCTGGGAAGGCATCCTGCGTATCGCGGATTTTCAGGAGCCAAGCCGGCCACTCGGGCCTATGGCCCCAAACATAAACAACGGGCCTTTCCCTCTGAAACAAAAGTCACCAGCCCCGGTCCTTGATGGCAGATTGTGGGACTCCGTTGGCACTATCAAACCAGCCCGAGTTGGCACTGGTGCCAGCTTAGGTCTGGGAAAGCATCCTGCGTATCCGCGAATTTTCAGGAGCCAACCCGGCCACTCCGGGCCTATGGCCCCAAACATAAACAACGGGCCTTTCCCTCTGAAACAAAAGTCACCAGCCCCGGTCCTTGATGGCAGATTGTGGGACTCCGTTGGCACTATCAAAACCAGCCCGAGTTGGCACTGGTGCCAGCTTAGGTCTGGGAGGCATCCTGCGTATCGCAATTTTTCAGGAGCCAAGCCGGCCACTCGGGGCTATGGCCCCAAACATAAACAACGGGCCTTTTCCTCTGAAACAAAACTCACCAGCCCCGGTCCTTGATGGCAGATTGTGGGACTCCGTTGGCACTATCAAACCAGCCCGAGTTGGCACTGGTGCCAGCTTAGGTCTGGGAAGGCATCCTGCGTATCGCGGATTTTCAGGAACCAGCCCGGCCACTCGAGGCATATGGCCCCAAACATAAACAAGCGGGCCTTTCCCTCTGAAACAAAACTCACCAAAAGCCCCGGTCCTTGGTGGCAGATTGTGGGACTCCGTTGGCACTATCAAACCAGCCCAAGTTGGCACTGGTGCCAGCTTGGGTCTGGAGAGGCATCCTGCGTATCGCGGATTTTCAAAGAGCCAGCCGGCCACTTCGGGCCTATGGCCCCAAACATAAACAACAGGCCTTTCCCTCTGAAACAAAACTCACCAGCCCCGGTTCTTGATGGCAGATTGTGGGACTCCGTTGGCACTATCAAACCAGCCCGAGTTGGCACTGGTGCCAGCTTAGGTCTGGGAAGGCATCCTGCGTATCGCGGATTTTCAGGAGCCAGCCGGCCACTCGGGCATATGGCCCCAAACATAAACAACGGGCCTTTCCCTCTGAAACAAAAGTCACCAGCCCCGGTCCTTGATGGCAGATTGTGGGACTCCGTTGGCACTATCAAACCAGCCCGAGTTGGCACTGGTGCCAGCTTAGGTCTGGGAGGCATCCTGCGTATCGTGTATTTTCAGGAGCCAGCCGGCCACTCCGGGCATATGGCCCCAAACATAAACAACGGGCCTTTCCCTCTGAAACAAAAGTCACCAGCCCCGGTCCTTGATGGCAGATTGTGGGACTCCGTTGGCACTATCAAAACCAGCCCGAGTTGGCACTGGTGCCAGCTTAGGTCTGGGGAAGCATCCTGCGTATCGCGGATTTTCAGGAGCCAACCCGGCCACTCCGGAGCATTATGGCCCCAAACAATAAATAAACGGGCCTTTCCCTCTGAAACAAAACTCACCAGCCCCGGTCCTTGATGGCAGATTGTGGGACTCCGTTGGCACTATCAAACCAGCCCGAGTTGGCACTGGTGCCAGCTTGGGTCTGGGAAGGCATCCTGCGTATCGCGGATTTTTCAGGAGCCAGCCCGGCCACTCGGGCCTATGGCCCCAAACATAAACAACGGGCCTTTCCCTCTGAAACAAAAGTCACCAGCCCCGGTTCTTGATGGCAGATTGTGGGACTCCGTTGGCACTATCAAACCAGCCCGAGTTGGCACTGGTGCCAGCTTAGGTCTGGGAAGGCATCCTGCGTATCGCGGATTTTCAGGAGCCAGCCGGCCACTCCGGGCATAGGCCCAAACATAAACAACGGGCCTTTCCCTCTGAAACAAAAAGTCACCAGCCCCGTTCTTGATGGCAGATTGTGGGACTCCGTTGGCACTATCAAAACCAGCCCGAGTTGGCACTGGTGCCAGCTTGGGTCTGGGAGGCATCCTGCGTATCCGCGGATTTTCAGGAGCCAGCCCGGCCACTCCGGGCACTAGGCCCCAAACATAAACAACGGGCCTTTCCCTCTGAAACAAAAACTCACCAGCCCGGTCCTTGATGGCAGATTGTGGGACTCCGTTGGCACTATCAAACCAGCCCGAGTTGGCACTGGTGCCAGCTTAGGTCTGGAAGGCATCCTGCGTATCAGCCGATTTTCAGAAGCAAACCGGCCACTCGGGCCTATGGCCCCAAACATAAACAAACGGGCCTTTCCCTCTGAAACAAAAACTCACCAGCCCCGGTCCTTGATGGCAGATTGTGGGACTCCGTTGGCACTATCAAAACCAGCCCGAGTTGGCACTGGTGCCAGCTTAGGTCTGGGAAGCATCCTGCGTATCAGCGGATTTTCAGGAGCCAGCCCGGCCACTCGGGCCTATGGCCCCAAACATAAACAACGGGCCTTTCCCTCTGAAACAAAACTCACCAGCCCGGTTCTTGATGGCAGATTTGTGGGACTCCGTTGGCACTATCAAACCAGCCCGAGTTGGCACTGGTGCCAGCTTAGGTCTGGGAAGGCATCCTGCGTATGGCGGATTTTTCAGGAGCCAAGCCGGCCACTCCGGGCCTATGGCCCCAAACATAAAACAACGGGCCTTTCCCTCTGAAACAAAAACTCACCAGCCCCGGTCCTTGATGGCAGATTGTGGGACTCCGTTGGCACTATCAAACCAGCCCGAGTTGGCACTGGTGCCAGCTTAGGTCTGGGAGGCATCCTGCGTATCGCGGATTTTCAGGAGCCAAGCCGGCCACTCGGGGCATATGGCCCCAAACATAAACAACGGGCCTTTCCCTCTGAAACAAAAGTCACCAGCCCGGTCCTTGATGGCAGGTTGTGGGACTCCGTTGGCACTATCAAACCAGCCCGAGTTGGCACTGGTGCCAGCTTAGGTCTGGGAAGGCATCCTGCGTATCGCGGATTTTCAGGAGCCAACCCGGCCACTCGGGGCTTATAGGCCCCAAACATAAACAACGGGCCTTTCCCTCTGAAACAAAAGTCACCAGCCCGGTTCTTGATGGCAGATTGTGGGACTCCGTTGGCACTATCAAACCAGCCCGAGTTGGCACTGGTGCCAGCTTAGGTCTGGGAAGGCATCCTGCGTATATCAGCCAGTTTTCAGGAGCCAAGCCGGCCACTCCGGGGCATAGGCCCCAAACATAAACAACGGGCCTTTCCCTCTGAAACAAAACTCACCAGCCCGGTCCTTGATGGCAGATTGTGGGACTCCGTTGGCACTATCAAAGCAGCCCAAGTTGGCACTGGTGCACCAGCTTGGTCTGGGACACCATGACATCGTGTATAGGATTTTTCAAGAGACCAAGGGCCAGGCACTCGGGCCTATGGCTACACAAACATAAAGCAACGGGCCTTTCCCTCTGAAAAAAAAAACTCACCAGCCCGGTCCTTGATGGCAGATTGTGGGACTCCGTTGGCACTATCAAACCAGCCGCGGTTTGGCACTGGTGCCAGCTTAGTTGTGGGGAAGGCATCCTGGCTATCGTCGCGGATTTTCAAAGAGCCAGCCCGGCCACTCCCGGACCTGGGCCCCAAACATAAACAACGGGCCTTTCCCTCTGAAACAAAACTCACCCGCCCCGGTTCTTGATGGCAGATTGTGGGACTCCGTTGGCACTATCAAACCAGCCCGAGTTGGCACTGGTGCCAGCTTAGGTCTGGGAAGGCATCCTGCGTATCAGCGGATTTTTCAGGAGCCAACCCGGCCACTCGGGGCCTATAGGCCCCAAACATAAACAACGGGCCTTTTCCTCTGAAACAAAAGTCACCAGCCCCGGTCCTTGATGGCAGATTGTGGGACTCCGTTGGCACTATCAAAACCAGCCCGAGTTGGCACTGGTGCCAGCTTGGGTCTGGGAAGGCATCCTAGCGTATCCGCGATTTTCAGGAGCCAGCCGGCCCACTCGGACCATAGGCCCCCAAACATAAACAACGGGCCTTTCCCTCTGAAACAAAAGTCACCAGCCCCGTTCTTGATGGCAGATTGTGGGACTCCGTTGGCACTATCAAACCAGCCCGAGTTGGCACTGGTGCCAGCTTAGGTCTGGGAAGCATCCTGCGTATCACATGATTTTCAGGAGCCAGCCGGCCACTCCGGGCCTATGGCCCCAAACATAAACAACGGGCCTTTCCCTCTGAAACAAAAGACTCACCAGCCCCGGTCCTTGATGGCAGATTGTGGGACTCCGTTGGCACTATCAAACCAGCCCGAGTTGGCACTGGTGCCAGCTTAGGTCTGGGAGGCATCTATGCGTATCGCCGGTTTTTCAGGAGCCAACCCGGCCACTCCGGGGCATAGGCCCACAAACATAAACAACGGGCCTTTCCCTCTGAAACAAAACTCACCAGCCCCGTTCTTGATGGCAGATTGTGGGACTCCGTTGGCACTATCAAACCAGCCCGAGTTGGCACTGGTGCCAGCTTAGGTCTGGGAAGGCATCCTGCGTATCGCGATTTTTCAGGAGCCAAGCCGGCCACTCGGGCCTATGGCCCCAAACATAAAACAACGGGCCTTTCCCTCTGAAACAAAACTCACCAGCCCGGTCCTTGATGGCAGATTGTGGGACTCCGTTGGCACTATCAAACCAGCCCGAGTTGGCACTGGTGCCAGCTTGGGTCTGGGAAGGCATCCTGCGTATCAGCGGATTTTTCAGGAAGCCAACCCGGCCACTCGGGGCACTATGGCCCCAAACATAAACAGCGGGCCTTTCCCTCTGAAACAAAACTCACCAGCCCCGGTTCTTGATGGCAGATTGTGGGACTCCGTTGGCACTATCAAACCAGCCCGAGTTGGCACTGGTGCCAGCTTAGGTCTGGGAAGGCATCCTAGCGTATCGCCGGATTTTTCAGGAGCCAGCCCGGCCACTCGAGGCCAATGGCCCCAAACATAAACAACGGGCCTTTCCCTCTGAAACAAAAGTCACCAGCCCCGGTTCTTGATGGCAGATTGTGGGACTCCGTTGGCACTATCAAACCAGCCCGAGTTGGCACTGGTGCCAGCTTAGGTCTGGGAAGGCATCCTGCGTATCAGCGGTTTTTCAGGAGCCAACCCGGCCACTCGGGCATTATGGCCCCAAACATAAACAACGGGCCTTTCCCTCTGAAACAAAACTCACCAGCCCGGTCCTTGATGGCAGATTGTGGGACTCCGTTGGCACTATCAAACCAGCCCGAGTTGGCACTGGTGCCAGCTTAGGTCTGGGAGGCATCCTGCGTATCGCGGATTTTCAGGAGCCAAGCCGGCCACTCGGGCCTATGGCCCCAAACATAAACAACGGGCCTTTCCCTCTGAAACAAAACTCACCAGCCCCGGTCCTTGATGGCAGATTGTGGGACTCCGTTGGCACTATCAAACCAGCCCGAGTTGGCACTGGTGCCAGCTTAGGTCTGGGAGCAGCATCCTGCGTATCGCGGATTTTCAGGAGCCAACCCGGCCACTCGGGGCTATGGCCCCAAACATAAACAACGGGCCTTTCCCTCTGAAACAAAACTCACCAGCCCCGGTCCTTGATGGCAGATTGTGGGACTCCGTTGGCACTATCAAAACCAGCCCGAGTTGGCACTGGTGCCAGCTTAGGTCTGGAGAAGGCATCCTCGCGTATCAGCGGATTTTCAGGAGCCAGCCCGGCCACTCCGGGCCTAAGGCCCCAAACATAAACAACGGGCCTTTCCCTCTGAAACAAAAGTCACCAGCCCCGGTCCTTGATGGCAGATTGTGGGACTCCGTTGGCACTATCAAAACCAGCCCGAGTTGGCACTGGTGCCAGCTTAGGTCTGGGAAGGCATCCTGACGTATCGCGGATTTTCAGGAGCCAACCGGCCACTCCGGGCCTATGGCCCCAAACATAAACAACGGGCCTTTCCCTCTGAAACAAAAACTCACCAGCCCCGGTCCTTGATGGCAGATTGTGGGACTCCGTTGGCACTATCAAAACCAGCCCGAGTTGGCACTGGTGCCAGCTTAGGTCTGGGAAGGCATCCTGCGTATCGGCGGATTTTCAAGAGCCAAACCGGCCACTCGGGCCTATGGCCCCAAACATAAAACAACGGGCCTTTCCCTCTGAAACAAAACTCACCAGCCCCGGTCCTTGATGGCAGATTGTGGGACTCCGTTGGCACTATCAAACCAGCCCGAGTTGGCACTGGTGCCAGCTTAGGTCTGGGAAGGCATCCTGCGTATCGGCGGATTTTCAGAGAGCCAAGCCGGCCACTCCGAGGCCTATGGCCCCAAACATAAACAACGGGCCTTTCCCTCTGAAACAAAACTCACCAGCCCGGTCCTTGATGGCAGATTGTGGGACTCCGTTGGCACTATCAAAACCAGCCCGAGTTGGCACTGGTGCCAGCTTAGGTCTGGGAGGGCATCCTGCGTGGATTTTTCAGGAGCCAAGCCGGCCACTCGGGGCCTGGGCCCCAAACATAAACAACGGGCCTTTCCCTCTGAAACAAAAGTCACCAGCCCGGTTCCTTGATGGCAGATTGTGGGACTCCGTTGGCACTATCAAACCAGCCCAAGTTGGCACTGGTGCCAGCTTAGGTCTGGAGAAGGCATCCTGCGTATCAGCGGATTTTCAGGAACCAGCCGGCCACTCGGGCCTATGGCCCCAAACATAAACAACGGGCCTTTCCCTCTGAAACAAAACTCACCAGCCCGGTCCTTGATGGCAGATTGTGGGACTCCGTTGGCACTATCAAAACCAGCCCGAGTTGGCACTGGTGCCAGCTTGGGTCTGGGAGAGGCATCCTGCGTATCGCCGATTTTCAGGAACCAGCCGGCCACTCCGGGGCATAGGGCCCCAAACATAAACAACGGGCCTTTCCCTCTGAAACAAAACTCACCAGCCCGGTCCTTGATGGCAAGTTGTGGGACTCCGTTGGCACTATCAAACCAGCCCGAGTTGGCACTGGTGCCAGCTTAGGTCTGGGAAAGCATCCTACGTATCGCGGATTTTCAGGAGCCAACCCGGCCACTCCGGGCATATGGCCCCAAACATAAACAACGGGCCTTTCCCTCTGAAACAAAACTCACCAGCCCGGTCCTTGATGGCAGATTGTGGGACTCCGTTGGCACTATCAAACCAGCCCGAGTTGGCACTGGTGCCAGCTTAGGTCTGGGAAGGCATCCTGCGTATCGCCGATTTTCAGGAGCCAAGCCGGCCACTCCGGGGCTAATGGCCCCAAACATAAAACAACGGGCCTTTCCCTCTGAAACAAAAGTCACCAGCCCCGGTCCTTGATGGCAGATTGTGGGACTCCGTTGGCACTATCAAACCAGCCCGAGTTGGCACTGGTGCCAGCTTAGGTCTGGGAAAGCATCCTGCGTATCGCCGAGTTTTCAGGAGCCAGCCACGGCCACTCGGGCCCTATGGCCCCAAACATAAACAACGGGCCTTTCCCTCTGAAACAAAACTCACCAGCCCCGGTCCTTGATGGCAGATTGTGGGACTCCGTTGGCACTATCAAAACCAGCCCGAGTTGGCACTGGTGCCAGCTTAGGTCTGGGAAAGGCATCCTACGTATCGCCGATTTTCAGGAGCCAAGGCCGGCCACTCCGGGCCTATGGCCCCAAACATAAACACGGGCCTTTCCTCTCTGAAACAAAACTCACCAGCCCGGTCCTTGATGGCAGATTGTGGGACTCCGTTGGCACTATCAAACCAGCCCGAGTTGGCACTGGTGCCAGCTTGGGATCTATCCTGTCTGAAGCATCCTGGCAGATTTTCAGGAGCCAACCCGGCCACTCGGGCATAGGCCCCAAAAATAAACAACGGGCCTTTCCCTCTGAAACAAAACTCACCAGCCCCGGTCCTTGATGGCAGATTGTGGGACTCCGTTGGCACTATCAAACCAACCCGAGTTGGCACTGGTGCCAGCTTGGGTCTGGGAAGGCATCCTGCGTATCGCGGATTTTCAGGAGCCAGCCGGCCACTCGGGCCTATGGCCCCAAACATAAACAACGGGCCTTTCCCTCTGAAACAAAAGTCACCAGCCCCGGTCCTTGATGGCAGATTGTGGGACTCCGTTGGCACTATCAAACCAGCCCGAGTTGGCACTGGTGCCAGCTTAGGTCTGGGAGGCATCCTGCGTATCGGCGATTTTTCAGGAGCCAACCGGCCACTCGGGCATAGGCCCCAAACATAAACAACGGGCCTTTCCCTCTGAAACAAAACAACCAGCCCCGGTCCTTGATGGCAGATTGTGGGACTCCGTTGGCACTATCAAAACCAGCCCGAGTTGGCACTGGTGCCAGCTTAGGTCTGGGAAGCATCCTGCGTATCAGCGGATTTTCAGGAGCCAGCCCGACACTCGGGCATATGGCCCCAAACATAAACAACGGGCCTTTCCCTCTGAAACAAAAGTCACCAGCCCCGGTCCTTGATGGCAGATTGTGGGACTCCGTTGGCACTATCAAACCAGCCCGAGTTGGCACTGGTGCCAGCTTAGGTCTGGGAAAGGCATCTGCTGCGTATCAGCGGATTTTCAGGAGCCAAGCCGGCCACTCCGGGCATAGGCCCCAAACATAAACAACGGGCCTTTCCCTCTGAAACAAAAGTCACCAGCCCGGTCCTTGATGGCAGATTGTGGGACTCCGTTGGCACTATCAAAACCAGCCCGAGTTGGCACTGGTGCCAGCTTGGGTCTGGGAAGGCATCCTGCGTATCAGCGGATTTTCAGGAGCCAGCCCGGCCACTCCGGGCATATGGCCCCAAACATAAACAGCGGGCCTTTCCCTCTGAAACAAAACTCACCAGCCCCGGTCCTTGATGGCAGATTGTGGGACTCCGTTGGCACTATCAAACCAGCCCGAGTTGGCACTGGTGCCAGCTTGGGTCTGGGAAGGCATCCTGCGTATAGCGGATTTTCAGGAGCCAGCCGGCCACTCCGGGCCTATGGCCCCAAACATAAAACAACGGGCCTTTCCCTCTGAAACAAAAGTCACCAGCCCCGGTCCTTGATGGCAGATTGTGGGACTCCGTTGGCACTATCAAACCAGCCCGAGTTGGCACTGGTGCCAGCTTAGGTCTGGGAAGGCATCCTGCGTATTCGCCAGATTTTCAGGAGCCAGCCCGGCCACTCGGGCCTATGGCCCCAAACATAAACAACGGGCCTTTCCCTCTGAAACAAAACTCACCAGCCCCGGTCCTTGATGGCAGATTGTGGGACTCCGTTGGCACTATCAAACCAGCCCGAGTTGGCACTGGTGCCAGCTTAGGTCTAGAGAAAGGCATCCTAGCGTATCGCGGATTTTCAGGAGCCAGCCCGGCCACTCGGGACTATGGCCCCAAACATAAACAACGGGCCTTTCCCTCTGAAACAAAACTCACCAGCCCCGGTCCTTGATGGCAGATTGTGGGACTCCGTTGGCACTATCAAACCAGCCCGAGTTGGCACTGGTGCCAGCTTAGGTCTGGGAGGCATCCTGCGTATCGCGGATTTTCAGGAGCCAGCCCGGCCACTCCGGGCCTATGGCTCCCAAACATAAACAAGCGGGCCTTTCCCTCTGAAACAAAAGCTCACCAGCCCGGTCCTTGATGGCAGATTGTGGGACTCCGTTGGCACTATCAAAACCAGCCCGAGTTGGCACTGGTGCCAGCTTGGGTCTGGGAAAGGCATCCTGCGTATCGTGATTTTTCAGGAGCCAACCCGGCCACTCGGGCCTATGGCCCCAAACATAAACAACGGGCCTTTCCCTCTGAAACAAAACTCACCAGCCCCGGTCCTTGATGGCAGATTGTGGGACTCCGTTGGCACTATCAAACCAGCCCGAGTTGGCACTGGTGCCAGCTTGGGTCTGGGGAAGGCATCCCGTATATCGCGGATTTTCAGAAGCCAACCCGGCCACTCGGACCTATGGCCCCTAAACATAAACAACGGGCCTTTCCCTCTGAAACAAAACTCACCAGCCCCGGTCCTTGATGGCAGATTGTGGGACTCCGTTGGCACTATCAAACCAGCCCGAGTTGGCACTGGTGCCAGCTTAGGTCTGGGAAGGCATCCTGCGTATCGCCGGATTTTCAGGAGCCAACCGGCCACTCGGGCATATGGGCCCCAAACATAAACAAGCGGGCCTTTCCCTCTGAAACAAAAGTCACCAGCCCCGGTCCTTGATGGCAGATTGTGGGACTCCGTTGGCACTATCAAAACCAGCCCGAGTTGGCACTGGTGCCAGCTTAGGTCTGGGAAGGCATCCTGCGTATCAGCGGATTTTCAGGAGCCAAGCCGGCCACTCGGGGCTAAGGCCCCAAACATAAACAACGGGCCTTTCCCTCTGAAACAAAACTCACCAGCCCCGGTCCTTGATGGCAGATTGTGGGACTCCGTTGGCACTATCAAACCAGCCCGAGTTGGCACTGGTGCCAGCTTGGGTCTGGGAAGGCATCCTGCGTATCGCGGATTTTTCAGGAGCCAAGCCGGCCACTCCGGGCATATGGCCCCAAACATAAACAACGGGCCTTTCCCTCTGAAACAAAAGTCACCAGCCCCGGTCCTTGATGGCAGATTGTGGGACTCCGTTGGCACTATCAAAACCAGCCCGAGTTGGCACTGGTGCCAGCTTAGGTCTGGAGAAGGCATCCTGCGTATCCGCGGATTTTCAGGAGCCAGCCCGGCCACTCCGGGCCTATGGCCCCAAACATAAACAACGGGCCTTTCCCTCTGAAACAAAAAGTCACCAGCCCCGGTCCTTGATGGCAGATTGTGGGACTCCGTTGGCACTATCAAACCAGCCCGAGTTGGCACTGGTGCCAGCTTAGGTCTGGGAGGCATCCTGCGTATGGCCGATTTTCAGGAGCCAACCCGGCCACTCTGGGCCTATGGCCCCAAACATAAACAAAGGCAGATTGTAGGACTCCGTTGGCACTATCAAAACCAGCCCGAGTTGGCACTGGTGCCAGCTTAGGTCTGGGAAGGCATCCTGCGTATCGCCGATTTTTCAGGAGCCAGGCCGGCCCTCCGGGCCTATGGCCCCAAACATAAACAAGCGGGCCTTTCCCTCTGAAACAAAAGTCACCAGCCCCGGTCCTTGATGGCAGATTGTGGGACTCCGTTGGCACTATCAAACCAGCCCGAGTTGGCACTGGTGCCAGCTTAGGTCTGGGAGGCATCCTGCGTATCAGCGGATTTTTCAGGAGCCAGCCCGGCCACTCGGGCCTATGGCCCCAAACATAAACAACGGGCCTTTCCCTCTGAAACAAAACTCACCAGCCCCGGTCCTTGATGGCAGATTGTGGGACTCCGTTGGCACTATCAAACCAGCCCGAGTTGGCACTGGTGCCAGCTTAGGTCTGGGAAGGCATCCTGCGTATCGCGGATTTTCAGGAGCCAAGCCGGCCACTCCGGGCCTATGGCCCCAAACATAAACAACGGGCCTTTCCCTCTGAAACAAAACTCACCAGCCCCGGTCCTTGATGGCAGATTGTGGGACTCCGTTGGCACTATCAAACCAGCCCGAGTTGGCACTGGTGCCAGCTTAGGTCTGGGAAGGCATCCTGCGTATCGCAGATTTTCAGGAGCCAAGCCGGCCACTCGGGCATATGGCCCCAAACATAAACAACGGGCCTTTCCCTCTGAAACAAAAGTCACCAGCCCCGGTCCTTGATGGCAGATTGTGGGACTCCGTTGGCACTATCAAACCAGCCCGAGTTGGCACTGGTGCCAGCTTAGGTCTGGGAAGGCATCCTGCGTATCGCGGATTTTCAGGAGCCAACCCGGCCACTCCGGGGCTAATGGCCCCAAACATAAACAACGGGCCTTTCCCTCTGAAACAAAACTCACCAGCCCCGGTCCTTGATGGCAGATTGTGGGACTCCGTTGGCACTATCAAACCAGCCCGAGTTGGCACTGGTGCCAGCTTAGGTCTGGGAAGGCATCCTGCGTATGTCGCGGATTTTCAGGAGCCAGCCGGCCACTCGGGCCTATGGCCCCAAACATAAACAACGGGCCTTTCCCTCTGAAACAAAACTCACCAGCCCCGGTCCTTGATGGCAGATTGTGGGACTCCGTTGGCACTATCAAACCAGCCCGAGTTGGCACTGGTGCCAGCTTGGGTCTGGGAAGGCATCCTGCGTATCGCGGATTTTCAGGAGCCAACCCGGCCACTCGGGCCTATGGCCCCAAACATAAACAACGGGCCTTTCCCTCTGAAACAAAAGTCACCAGCCCCGGTCCTTGATGGCAGATTGTGGGACTCCGTTGGCACTATCAAACCAGCCCGAGTTGGCACTGGTGCCAGCTTAGGTCTGGGAAGCATCCTGCGTATCGCGGATTTTCAGGAGCCAAGCCGGCCACTCCGGGCCTATGGCCCCAAACATAAACAACGGGCCTTTCCCTCTGAAACAAAACTCACCAGCCCCGGTCCTTGATGGCAGATTGTGGGACTCCGTTGGCACTATCAAACCAGCCCGAGTTGGCACTGGTGCCAGCTTAGGTCTGGGAAGGCATCCTGCGTATCAGCGGATTTTCAGGAGCCAAGCCGGCCACTCCGGGCCTATGGCCCCAAACATAAACAACGGGCCTTTCCCTCTGAAACAAAACTCACCAGCCCCGGTCCTTGATGGCAGATTGTGGGACTCCGTTGGCACTATCAAACCAGCCCGAGTTGGCACTGGTGCCAGCTTAGGTCTGGGAGAGCATCCTGCGTATCGCGGATTTTCAGGAGCCAAGCCGGCCACTCCGGGCCTATGGCCCCAAACATAAACAACGGGCCTTTCCCTCTGAAACAAAAGTCACCAGCCCCGGTCCTTGATGGCAGATTGTGGGACTCCGTTGGCACTATCAAACCAGCCCGAGTTGGCACTGGTGCCAGCTTAGGTCTGGGAAGGCATCCTGCGTATCGCGGATTTTCAGGAGCAAGCCGGCCACTCCGGGCCTATGGCCCCAAACATAAACAACGGGCCTTTCCCTCTGAAACAAAAGTCACCAGCCCGGTCCTTGATGGCAGATTGTGGGACTCCGTTGGCACTATCAAACCAGCCCGAGTTGGCACTGGTGCCAGCTTAGGTCTGGGAAGGCATCCTGCGTATCGGCGGATTTTCAGGAGCCAAGCCGGCCACTCGGGCCTATGGCCCCAAACATAAACAACGGGCCTTTCCCTCTGAAACAAAAGTCACCAGCCCCGGTCCTTGATGGCAGATTGTGGGACTCCGTTGGCACTATCAAACCAGCCCGAGTTGGCACTGGTGCCAGCTTAGGTCTGGGAAGGCATCCTGCGTATCGCGGATTTTCAGGAGCCAAGCCGGCCACTCGGGCATATGGCCCCAAACATAAACAACGGGCCTTTCCCTCTGAAACAAAAGTCACCAGCCCGGTCCTTGATGGCAGATTGTGGGACTCCGTTGGCACTATCAAACCAGCCCGAGTTGGCACTGGTGCCAGCTTAGGTCTGGGAGGCATCCTGCGTATCGCGGATTTTCAGGAGCCAAGCCGGCCACTCGGGCATATGGCCCCAAACATAAACAACGGGCCTTTCCCTCTGAAACAAAAGTCACCAGCCCCGGTCCTTGATGGCAGATTGTGGGACTCCGTTGGCACTATCAAACCAGCCCGAGTTGGCACTGGTGCCAGCTTGGGTCTGGGAGGCATCCTGCGTATCGCGGATTTTCAGGAGCCAAGCCGGCCACTCCGGGCATATGGCCCCAAACATAAACAACGGGCCTTTCCCTCTGAAACAAAAGTCACCAGCCCCGGTCCTTGATGGCAGATTGTGGGACTCCGTTGGCACTATCAAACCAGCCCGAGTTGGCACTGGTGCCAGCTTGGGTCTGGGAAGGCATCCTGCGTATCGCGGATTTTTCAGGAGCCAAGCCGGCCACTCGGGCCTATGGCCCCAAACATAAACAACGGGCCTTTCCCTCTGAAACAAAAGTCACCAGCCCCGGTCCTTGATGGCAGATTGTGGGACTCCGTTGGCACTATCAAACCAGCCCGAGTTGGCACTGGTGCCAGCTTGGGTCTGGGAGAGGCATCCTGCGTATCCGCGGATTTTCAGGAGCCAAGCCGGCCACTCGGGCCTATGGCCCCAAACATAAACAACGGGCCTTTCCCTCTGAAACAAAAGTCACCAGCCCCGGTCCTTGATGGCAGATTGTGGGACTCCGTTGGCACTATCAAACCAGCCCGAGTTGGCACTGGTGCCAGCTTGGGTCTGGGAGGCATCCTGCGTATCGCGGATTTTCAGGAGCCAAGCCGGCCACTCCGGGCCTATGGCCCCAAACATAAACAACGGGCCTTTCCCTCTGAAACAAAAGTCACCAGCCCCGGTCCTTGATGGCAGATTGTGGGACTCCGTTGGCACTATCAAACCAGCCCGAGTTGGCACTGGTGCCAGCTTGGGTCTGGGAGGCATCCTGCGTATCCGCGGATTTTCAGGAGCCAGCCCGGCCACTCCGGGGCATAGGCCCCAAACATAAACAACGGGCCTTTCCCTCTGAAACAAAAGTCACCAGCCCCGGTCCTTGATGGCAGATTGTGGGACTCCGTTGGCACTATCAAACCAGCCCGAGTTGGCACTGGTGCCAGCTTGGGTCTGGGAGGCATCCTGCGTATCGCGGATTTTCAGGAGCCAAGCCGGCCACTCCGGGCCTATGGCCCCAAACATAAACAACGGGCCTTTCCCTCTGAAACAAAAGTCACCAGCCCGGTCCTTGATGGCAGATTGTGGGACTCCGTTGGCACTATCAAACCAGCCCGAGTTGGCACTGGTGCCAGCTTGGGTCTGGGAGGCATCCTGCGTATCGCGGATTTTCAGGAGCCAGCCCGGCCACTCGGGCATATGGCCCCAAACATAAACAACGGGCCTTTCCCTCTGAAACAAAAGTCACCAGCCCCGGTCCTTGATGGCAGATTGTGGGACTCCGTTGGCACTATCAAACCAGCCCGAGTTGGCACTGGTGCCAGCTTGGGTCTGGGAGGCATCCTGCGTATCGCGGATTTTCAGGAGCCAGCCCGGCCACTCCGGGCCTATGGCCCCAAACATAAACAACGGGCCTTTCCCTCTGAAACAAAAGTCACCAGCCCCGGTCCTTGATGGCAGATTGTGGGACTCCGTTGGCACTATCAAACCAGCCCGAGTTGGCACTGGTGCCAGCTTGGGTCTGGGAGGCATCCTGCGTATCGGCGGTTTTCAGGAGCCAAGCCGGCCACTCCGGGCCTATGGCCCCAAACATAAACAACGGGCCTTTCCCTCTGAAACAAAAGTCACCAGCCCGGTCCTTGATGGCAGATTGTGGGACTCCGTTGGCACTATCAAACCAGCCCGAGTTGGCACTGGTGCCAGCTTGGGTCTGGGAGGCATCCTGCGTATCAGCGGATTTTTCAGGAGCCAGCCCGGCCACTCCGGGCCTATGGCCCCAAACATAAACAACGGGCCTTTCCCTCTGAAACAAAAGTCACCAGCCCCGGTCCTTGATGGCAGATTGTGGGACTCCGTTGGCACTATCAAACCAGCCCGAGTTGGCACTGGTGCCAGCTTGGGTCTGGGAGGCATCCTGCGTATCGCGGATTTTCAGGAGCCAAGCCGGCCACTCCGGGCCTATGGCCCCAAACATAAACAACGGGCCTTTCCCTCTGAAACAAAAGTCACCAGCCCCGGTCCTTGATGGCAGATTGTGGGACTCCGTTGGCACTATCAAACCAGCCCGAGTTGGCACTGGTGCCAGCTTGGGTCTGGGAGGCATCCTGCGTATCGCGGATTTTCAGGAGCCAAGCCGGCCACTCCGGGCCTATGGCCCCAAACATAAACAACGGGCCTTTCCCTCTGAAACAAAAGTCACCAGCCCCGGTCCTTGATGGCAGATTGTGGGACTCCGTTGGCACTATCAAACCAGCCCGAGTTGGCACTGGTGCCAGCTTGGGTCTGGGAGGCATCCTGCGTATCGCGCGGATTTTCAGGAGCCAAGCCGGCCACTCCGGGCCTATGGCCCCAAACATAAACAACGGGCCTTTCCCTCTGAAACAAAACTCACCAGCCCGGTCCTTGATGGCAGATTGTGGGACTCCGTTGGCACTATCAAACCAGCCCGAGTTGGCACTGGTGCCAGCTTGGGTCTGGGAGGCATCCTGCGTATCGCGGATTTTCAGGAGCCAGCCCGGCCACTCGGGCCTATGGCCCCAAACATAAACAAGCGGGCCTTTCCCTCTGAAACAAAAGTCACCAGCCCCGGTCCTTGATGGCAGATTGTGGGACTCCGTTGGCACTATCAAACCAGCCCGAGTTGGCACTGGTGCCAGCTTGGGTCTGGGAGGCATCCTGCGTATCGCGGATTTTCAGGAGCCAACCGGCCACTCCGGGCCTATGGCCCCAAACATAAACAACGGGCCTTTCCCTCTGAAACAAAACTCACCAGCCCCGGTCCTTGATGGCAGATTGTGGGACTCCGTTGGCACTATCAAACCAGCCCGAGTTGGCACTGGTGCCAGCTTAGGTCTGGGAGGCATCCTGCGTATCGCGGATTTTCAGGAGCCAAGCCGGCCACTCGGGCCTATGGCCCCAAACATAAACAACGGGCCTTTCCCTCTGAAACAAAAGTCACCAGCCCCGGTCCTTGATGGCAGATTGTGGGACTCCGTTGGCACTATCAAACCAGCCCGAGTTGGCACTGGTGCCAGCTTGGGTCTGGGAGGCATCCTGCGTATCGCGGTTTTTCAGGAGCCAAGCCGGCCACTCGGGCCTATGGCCCCAAACATAAACAACGGGCCTTTCCCTCTGAAACAAAACTCACCAGCCCCGGTCCTTGATGGCAGATTGTGGGACTCCGTTGGCACTATCAAACCAGCCCGAGTTGGCACTGGTGCCAGCTTGGGTCTGGGAGGCATCCTGCGTATCGCGGATTTTTCAGGAGCCAGCCGGCCACTCCGGGCCTATGGCCCCAAACATAAACAACGGGCCTTTCCCTCTGAAACAAAAGTCACCAGCCCCGGTCCTTGATGGCAGATTGTGGGACTCCGTTGGCACTATCAAACCAGCCCGAGTTGGCACTGGTGCCAGCTTAGGTCTGGGAGGCATCCTGCGTATCGCGGATTTTCAGGAGCCAGCCGGCCACTCGGGGCCATGGCCCCAAACATAAACAACGGGCCTTTCCCTCTGAAACAAAACTCACCAGCCCCGGTCCTTGATGGCAGATTGTGGGACTCCGTTGGCACTATCAAACCAGCCCGAGTTGGCACTGGTGCCAGCTTGGGTCTGGGAGGCATCCTGCGTATCGCGGATTTTTCAGGAGCCAAGCCGGCCACTCGGGCCTATGGCCCCAAACATAAACAACGGGCCTTTCCCTCTGAAACAAAAGTCACCAGCCCCGGTCCTTGATGGCAGATTGTGGGACTCCGTTGGCACTATCAAACCAGCCCGAGTTGGCACTGGTGCCAGCTTGGGTCTGGGAGGCATCCTGCGTATCGCGGATTTTCAGGAGCCAGGCCGGCCACTCGGGCCTATGGCCCCAAACATAAACAACGGGCCTTTCCCTCTGAAACAAAACTCACCAGCCCCGGTCCTTGATGGCAGATTGTGGGACTCCGTTGGCACTATCAAACCAGCCCGAGTTGGCACTGGTGCCAGCTTGGGTCTGGGAGGCATCCTGCGTATCGCGGAGTTTCAGGAGCCAGCCGGCCACTCCGGGCCTATGGCCCCAAACATAAACAACGGGCCTTTCCCTCTGAAACAAAACTCACCAGCCCCGGTCCTTGATGGCAGATTGTGGGACTCCGTTGGCACTATCAAACCAGCCCGAGTTGGCACTGGTGCCAGCTTGGGTCTGGGAGGCATCCTGCGTATCGCGGATTTTCAGGAGCCAAGCCGGCCACTCCGGGCCTGTGGCCCCAAACATAAACAACGGGCCTTTCCCTCTGAAACAAAACTCACCAGCCCCGGTCCTTGATGGCAGATTGTGGGACTCCGTTGGCACTATCAAACCAGCCCGAGTTGGCACTGGTGCCAGCTTGGGTCTGGGAGGCATCCTGCGTATCGCGGATTTTCAGGAGCCAAGCCGGCCACTCCGGGCCTATGGCCCCAAACATAAACAACGGGCCTTTCCCTCTGAAACAAAACTCACCAGCCCCGGTCCTTGATGGCAGATTGTGGGACTCCGTTGGCACTATCAAACCAGCCCGAGTTGGCACTGGTGCCAGCTTGGGTCTGGGAGGCATCCTGCGTATCGCGGATTTTCAGGAGCCAAGCCGGCCACTCCGGGCCTATGGCCCCAAACATAAACAACGGGCCTTTCCCTCTGAAACAAAAGTCACCAGCCCCGGTCCTTGATGGCGGATTGTGGGACTCCGTTGGCACTATCAAACCAGCCCGAGTTGGCACTGGTGCCAGCTTGGGTCTGGGAGGCATCCTGCGTATCGCGGATTTTCAGGAGCCAAGCCGGCCACTCGGGCCTATGGCCCCAAACATAAACAACGGGCCTTTCCCTCTGAAACAAAACTCACCAGCCCCGGTTCTTGATGGCAGATTGTGGGACTCCGTTGGCACTATCAAACCAGCCCGAGTTGGCACTGGTGCCAGCTTGGGTCTGGGAGGCATCCTGCGTATCGCGGATTTTCAGGAGCCAGCCCGGCCACTCCGGGCCTATGGCCCCAAACATAAACAACGGGCCTTTCCCTCTGAAACAAAACTCACCAGCCCGGTTCTTGATGGCAGATTGTGGGACTCCGTTGGCACTATCAAACCAGCCCGAGTTGGCACTGGTGCCAGCTTGGGTCTGGGAGGCATCCTGCGTATCGCGGATTTTCAGGAGCCAGCCCGGCCACTCCGGGCCTATGGCCCCAAACATAAACAACGGGCCTTTCCCTCTGAAACAAAAGTCACCAGCCCCGGTTCTTGATGGCAGATTGTGGGACTCCGTTGGCACTATCAAACCAGCCCGAGTTGGCACTGGTGCCAGCTTGGGTCTGGGAGGCATCCTGCGTATCGCGGATTTTCAGGAGCCAGGCCGGCCACTCCGGGCCTATGGCCCCAAACATAAACAACGGGCCTTTCCCTCTGAAACAAAACTCACCAGCCCCGGTCCTTGATGGCAGATTGTGGGACTCCGTTGGCACTATCAAACCAGCCCGAGTTGGCACTGGTGCCAGCTTGGGTCTGGGAGGCATCCTGCGTATCGCGGATTTTTCAGGAGCCAAGCCGGCCACTCCGGGCCTATGGCCCCCAAACATAAACAACGGGCCTTTCCCTCTGAAACAAAACTCACCAGCCCCGGTCCTTGATGGCAGATTGTGGGACTCCGTTGGCACTATCAAACCAGCCCGAGTTGGCACTGGTGCCAGCTTGGGTCTGGGAGGCATCCTGCGAAGCGATTTTCAGGAGCCAGCCGGCCACTCCGGGGCTATGGCCCCAAACATAAACAACGGGCCTTTCCCTCTGAAACAAAACTCACCAGCCCCGGTCCTTGATGGCAGATTGTGGGACTCCGTTGGCACTATCAAACCAGCCCGAGTTGGCACTGGTGCCAGCTTGGGTCTGGGAGGCATCCTGCGTATCGCGGATTTTCAGGAGCCAGCCCGGCCACTCCGGGCCTGTGGCCCCAAACATAAACAACGGGCCTTTCCCTCTGAAACAAAACTCACCAGCCCCGGTCCTTGATGGCAGATTGTGGGACTCCGTTGGCACTATCAAACCAGCCCGAGTTGGCACTGGTGCCAGCTTGGGTCTGGGAGGCATCCTGCGTATCGCGGATTTTCAGGAGCCAGCCGGCCACTCCGGGCCTATGGCCCCAAACATAAACAACGGGCCTTTCCCTCTGAAACAAAACTCACCAGCCCCGGTTCTTGATGGCAGATTGTGGGACTCCGTTGGCACTATCAAACCAGCCCGAGTTGGCACTGGTGCCAGCTTGGGTCTGGGAGGCATCCTGCGTATCGCGGATTTTCAGGAGCCAACCGGCCACTCCGGGCCTAAGGCCCCAAACATAAACAACGGGCCTTTCCTCTCGGAAAAAAAAGTCACCAGCCCCGGTCCTTGATGGCAGATTGTGGGACTCCGTTGGCACTATCAAACCAGCCCGAGTTGGCACTGGTGCCAGCTTGGGTCTGGGAGGCATCCTGCGTATCGCGGATTTTCAGGAGCCAGCCGGCCACTCCGGGCCTATGGCCCCAAACATAAACAACGGGCCTTTCCTCTCGCAAACAAAACTCACCAGCCCCGGTCCTTGATGGCAGATTGTGGGACTCCGTTGGCACTATCAAACCAGCCCGAGTTGGCACTGGTGCCAGCTTGGGTCTGGGAGGCATCCTGCGTATCGCGGATTTTCAGGAGCCAGCCCGGCCACTCCGGGCCTGTGGCCCCAAACATAAACAACGGGCCTTTCCCTCTGAAACAAAACTCACCAGCCCCGTTCCTTGATGGCAGATTGTGGGACTCCGTTGGCACTATCAAACCAGCCCGAGTTGGCACTGGTGCCAGCTTGGGTCTGGGAGGCATCCTGCGTATCGCGGATTTTCAGGAGCCAGCCGGCCACTCCGGGCCTATGGCCCCCAAACATAAACAACGGGCCTTTCCCTCTGAAACAAAACTCACCAGCCCCGGTTCTTGATGGCAGATTGTGGGACTCCGTTGGCACTATCAAACCAGCCCGAGTTGGCACTGGTGCCAGCTTGGGTCTGGGAGGCATCCTGCGTATCGCGGATTTTCAGGAGCCAGCCGGCCACTCGGGCCTATGGCCCCAAACATAAACAACGGGCCTTTCCCTCTGAAACAAAAACTCACCAGCCCCGGTCCTTGATGGCAGATTGTGGGACTCCGTTGGCACTATCAAACCAGCCCGAGTTGGCACTGGTGCCAGCTTGGGTCTGGGAGGCATCCTGCGTATCACGGTTTTTCAGGAGCCAGCCGGCCACTCCGGGCCTATGGCCCCCAAACATAAACAACGGGCCTTTCCCTCTGAAACAAAACTCACCAGCCCCGGTCCTTGATGGCAGATTGTGGGACTCCGTTGGCACTATCAAACCAGCCCGAGTTGGCACTGGTGCCAGCTTGGGTCTGGGAGGCATCCTGCGTATCGCGGATTTTCAGGAGCCAGCCCGCCACTCCGGGCCTATGGCCCCAAACATAAACAACGGGCCTTTCCCTCTGAAACAAAACTCACCAGCCCCGGTCCTTGATGGCAGATTGTGGGACTCCGTTGGCACTATCAAACCAGCCCGAGTTGGCACTGGTGCCAGCTTGGGTCTGGGAGGCATCCTGCGTATCGCGGATTTTCAGGAGCCAGCCGGCCACTCCGGGCCTATGGCCCCAAACATAAACAACGGGCCTTTCCCTCTGAAACAAAACTCACCAGCCCCGGTCCTTGATGGCAGATTGTGGGACTCCATTGGCACTATCAAACCAGCCCGAGTTGGCACTGGTGCCAGCTTGGGTCTGGGAGGCATCCTGCGTATCGCGGATTTTCAGGAGCCAGCCCGGCCACTCCGGGCCTATGGCCCCAAACATAAACAACGGGCCTTTCCCTGGCAAACAAAACTCACCAGCCCCGGTTCTTGATGGCAGATTGTGGGACTCCGTTGGCACTATCAAACCAGCCCGAGTTGGCACTGG